>NC_090176.1:48983114-49120614 GCF_024679245.1 Pseudorasbora parva
AATCATGTGTGTATATTAAATCTGTGTAACTAACTAAAGTGAAAGTAGTGTAATATACAGTACTTACTGCTATATCTGATGTTATTATGAATCAAACAACAAAAGACACATAGAAACTCACTCACTGCTCTTGATTGAATAACTTTAGTAGCTTTATTTAGAACACATATCTGACCTGAATTATGCTGTTAAATGCTCTGTCTAGTAGAGAGATAAACATGACGGACTGTGTACAGCTCTCTGAGGGCGGGTCTATGCTAATAGGTCAGTGTCCATCAACACTTGTGGGCGGAGCCTGTGAAAAGTGACGTCACATGTCCAAGACTCTGCAAACGGCTTGTTCTGAGACACTGCTTATGATTTATGGGGATTTTACCATTATAGGGTGGTTGTGTACACACACTGCCAACACACATTTATGTTCCTACACCATATAAAAGTGAATTTTGCAGAATAGGTGCCCTTTAATTGTATGCATTTTTAAATATGCATTATATTTGTCTATTCAATATTGTTATATACAAAACAATACATCAAGACATATTAAAAACGCCCTGTATATGATTGTAAATTGTAGCGTTTCTCTTCTAATAATTACCAGGCTGGTTCTATCTCATTGGATGCTTTATTAAAGAACTGCAGGGTTACTGTTTTGGCCGTAACCAAAATAATAACCAAAATTTTCTCCCACTGAGCTCTCTCTTTAGCCCCCTGACCTTGCTGAAACCCCGCCCTTAAAGGAACAAGAAACTTACAGATAGAACTGCTTAATAATAAATTAAAGGGTTAGTTAACCCAAAAATGTTAATTATGTCATTAACTCCTCACCCTAATGTCGCGCCACACCCATAAGACCTCCGTTCATCTTCACACACAGTTTAAGATATTTTATATTTAGTCCGAGAGTGTATGCAAATGTATGCACATTACTGTCCATGTCGAGAAAGGGAATAAAAACATCATCAAAGTAGTCCATTTGAGACATCAGTGGGTTAATTACAATCTCTTGACGCATCGAAAATACATTTTGGTCCAAAAATAACAAAAACTACGACTTTATTTAGCATTGTCTTCTCTTCCGCGTTTGTTTTCAATCCTCAAAAAAGATACCAACCGTTATGAATCAGCGTATTGATACATGATTTGGATCGCGTGTCAAACTGCTGAAATCACGTGACATTGGCGATCCGAATCATGAATCAATATACTGATTCATAACTGTTTGAATCTTTATTTGAGTGAACTAACCCTTTAACACTGTTGAACATCAACACATTAACTAGTATCTTCCAGCATTTGTACTAATATCACATTATGTTTTTATGTGTTGTTGTCACAGATGTGTGTTGATCACCATGGCATCGCTGCTCTGCACTCTACAGGACCATCGTGATGACGTGAACTGCTGCGCGCTCTCTGACCGCTTTCTGGCCTCGTGCTCAGGAGACAAAACCGTCCGCGTGTATTCTTGTGAGGATTTCAGCGAGCTGCACTTCTCTCCTCTGCGCGCGCACGCTTACGGCGTTCATTGCTGCTGCTTTAGCGGCTGCGGGCGATTTCTGGCATCGTGCTCCACGGACGCACGCACTATAATATGGAGCACATCCACAGGCACAGTGGTGGCCGCGCTTGAGCATCCCGCGCGCGCTCCGGTTCGAGTTTGCGCATTCTCTCCTGACTCGCGCTGTCTGCTGTCCGGCGCGTCTGACGGGACTGTGGCGATCTGGGATGTGACGTTGAAGACTTTGCAAAGGTCAATAATTAATTAACATTAAAGGGGTGGTTGATTGTGATTTTACTTTTTTTTAACTGTACTTAGTGTGTAATGTTGCTGTTTGAGCATAAAAACATCAGCAAAGTTACAGCGCTCAAAGTGCAGAGCAAAGGAAGATATTTTCTTTAACATAAATCACTTTTTAAGGACTACAACAAACAGCTGGTAGGAACTACAACAAGCTTCTTGTGGGTTAGGGATATCACTAACCCTAAAATTTACATAAGCCCTGCCCTTGGGAACACACAACAAAGGCCATGTTGAGAAGAGGAAGAGTTGTTGAGCACATTTAGGGGTTGCTCAAGCTGTTATCCGTCTTTCACATTTATTGCAATACAGTGCGAACACAAATGCAATAGGATGTCATAAAGCAAGATGATAACATAGTCACCATAAAGGATTATTAGACACATTACTAATACTGTTCCTGACCCCCTTTCGCCTTGAGAACTGCCTTAATTCTACGTGGCATTGATTCAACAAGGTACTGGGGGAGCATTCTTTAGAAATGTTGGCCCATACTGATAGGATAGCATCTTGCAGTTGATGAAGATTTGTGGGATGCACGAAGCTCCCGTTCCAACACATCCCAAAGATGCTCTATTGGGTTAAGATCTGGTGACCGTAGGGGCCATTTTAGTATTTAGTATTTAACTCATTGTCAAGTTCAAGAAACCAATTTAAAAAAAAATTCGAGCTTTGTGACATGGTGCATTATCCTCCTGGAAGTAGCCATCAGAGGATGGGTCAGAAACAATGCTCAGGTAGGCCGTGGCATTTAAACGATGCCCAATTGGCACTAAGGGGCCTAAAGTGTGCCAGGAAAACATCCCCCACACCATTACACCACCGCCACCAGCCTGCACAGTGGTAACAAGGCATGATGGATCCATGTTCTCATTCTGTTTATGCCAAATTCTGACTCTACCATCTGAATGTCTCCACAGAAATCGAGACTCATCAGACCAGGCAACATTTTTCCAGTCTTCAACTGTCCAATTTTAGTGAGCTTGTGCAAATTGTAGCCTCTCTTTCCTATTTGTAGAGGAGATGAGTGGTACCCGGTGGGGTCTTCTGCTGTTGTAGCTCATCCGCCTCAAGGTTGTGCGTGTTGTGGCTTCACAAATGCTTTGCTGCATACCTCGGTTGTAACGAGTGGTTATTTCAGTTAAAGTTGCTCTTCTATCAGCTTGAATCAGTCTCCTCTGACCTCGAGCATCAACAAGGCATTTTCACCCACAGGACTGCTGCGTACTGGATTTTTCCCCCTTTTCACACCATTCTTTGTAAACCCTAGAAATGATTGTGCGTGAAAATCTCAGTAACTGAGCAGACTGTGAAATACTCAGACCAGCCCGTCTGGCACCAACAGCCATGGCACGTGCAAAATTGCTTAAATCACCTTTCTTTCCCATTCTGACATTCAGTTTGGAGTTCAGGAGATTGTCTTGACCAGGACCACATCCCTAAATGCATTGAAGCAACTGCCATGTGATTGGCTGATTAGATAATTACAATAATGAGAAATTGAACAGGTGTTCCTACAATGTAAAAAAAATATTGAAAAAATAAGTTGCCTGGTTGCCTTAATTTTGAGTTCAATTGAAATAAAAAATTTGAGTTAATACAATGAACATTTTTGAGAATCGACAACCTTTATTCAAATATTATTAAAAGATTTTGGAAGCATATTGGGTAATTGTGTGTGTTTTATTTCTGATGACGCAGTGAAACATGCCAAATAGTGCTTTTTTTATGATTTATCAAATTTTTTATGTGGTTTAGATACAATAATATTTTGAGTTTCTATTTATCAAACCAATTTCCTTCATTGTATCAACTGAATTTTTTTAATTTCTATGAACTCAAAATTTTAAGGCAACCAGGTTACTTACTTTTTTAAGTTAAACTACCAATTTTTTTTTACAGTGTAATAATCCTTTGAGTGAGTGTAGGTTTATATAATGATCCTTTCATGAATGCAAAACACACAGAGGTCCATGAAATGTTTGATTAAAAATTTGAGAGAGATTTTTTAGTCTAAGCATCTCTTTAATGTGTATAACCTGCAGGTGTGCTAAAGTCAGCGAGGGCAGTGTCCTGGCCTGCTGTTTCTCGCCTTGTGGACAGATGTTCATCACAGGCTCCAGTCTGGGTGAACTGCACCTCTGGACGCCGAATGTGGGGTCTTTACACACGCAGAGAGACGCTCATGATCTGGGAGTCAACTGCTGCCACTTCAGCCCTCAGATCTGCATTGGTAAAACAACAATATGACCCTGTCCTGCTGTAGATTAGGATTATGACGCCCTCTGCTGGGGAAAGACAGGGTCTACCTGTGTGTGTGATGTGGGGTAGTCTCGCATATCCTTCTGTTTGTCTTTTGATAATGTGGAACAATCTATTTTAGATGAAGAACAAAGAACAAACTGAAACAATAATGAGCTGTGCTGGGTCCCTTGTCAGTAAGTGTCTTTCTGTCTAAAGCTTTTGCTTTTTTTGTTTTTCCATAAATACATCAAAACTAACAAATATTAATAAACTCAAAATATACATCATATTAACATAAACTTGAATTTGAACAAAAACGGAAACATCTTGGCCTGTGCTTGCATTTATTTTTACTCTCCCGTGTTTGCATACGGATGAATGAAAGTCAATGAGCTCAAAATGTAAAATCTAAACGCCGATAATCAAAAGTCTGACTGAAGGAATCTGAATTAAGAGTTTAATGAGATGTTAAATGCTTTTGTCTCAGCCACACAGTCCAAAAGTCCATCTGTTTAGGATCAGTTTATGATTGTGATTTATACAGTTAAATGTAATTATATTCACATTTATTGTGAGGTTAATTTACAGGAGTGATTTTTGTGAACTACCCAGATTCAGTATATATCCAGAGACATCATAATGGGATTATCTTTACAGGGCAGTCAAACATCATTATAATGGTGTGTGTGTGTGTTTGTATGTATGCGTGTGCACATTTGTTTGTTTGTGTGTGTTTGTGCGCATGTATGCGTTTGCGTGTATTTGCGTGTGTGTACGTTTGTATGTGGGTGTGCACATGTTTGTGTGTCTGTGTGTGGTGGTGTGTGCATGTGTGTGAGTGCATTTGTGTGTGTGTGTGTGCTTGCGTACGGTGTTTTCAGATGGCCAGACAATCAAGTTTCGATTGGCCTCTGGTGGGCAGGATAACCAACTGAGGATATGGATTATTTCCCAGCATGCAACAGCAGGTACTCTCAGTCTGCATTCAACACCAAATAAACTTAAAACTGAGTGAATCGACGATTAGACATTTTCTGTAGCATGAATGACATTTAACAAATATGGATCAATATTACTGGATCAGAACGGGAAGTCAGCAGGATATATGTCTCTGAAAATAGTCCCTTTCATTGTGGAAAAAAGTAAAAAATAATATTTGAATGTGTTGTTCTACTGTTCGGACTGCAGGCAACTACATGCATTTGAGTGGAATTTGCCAAAGATCATGCCTAAAATATCAGGGAAGTAAATTGGATTCAGGCCCAATTGAAGTTTGTTTGGTGTGAATGTATCGCTTCAGTATTTGAGCTCTGAGTAAATCATTGCCATTAATTGTTTTCCTTCTAATAGTTTTAGTGAACCGCACTAGTTAAATGAAGACTCTTTAATCTATAATCCTCCGCACAGGCTCTGATGACGGCTTTGTCTGTCTGTCACCGTGGCAACCGTCGCGGCTGACTGTGCCACTGCCTGCTGGGAATGTTCACACACACTTTTGTTTCACACACATGCAGATAAGCAGCAGTCAATCACAGGCGTTGCTGGGATATTGCGTCTCATCATCTCGCAGGAAATTGGCTTGTGTGTGTGTGTGGAGGCAGAATATGCATGTTTCTCTTCTGACTGACGTTATCAGTGACGCCAGCTCGCTTGTGTTTTGGAGTTCTTTATATTGCCTGTCTAGGAGATTGGATTGATTTGATTTAGTTCATCTGAAGTGAATTCTCAACTAAAGTAATTGGCTTAAGCAAGCGTCATGCTGCTGTTGAGCTGTGGCTGCGTCCATCTGTGTTCTCATTATGCTATAGTTAAAGGGTTAGTTCGGCCAAAAATTAAATGTATGTAATTTAAGCCACACCCTTAAGACCTTCAGAACACAGTTTAAGATATTTTATATTTAGCCCGAGAGCGTATGCAAGTGTATGCACACTATCTTCCTGTCCAGAAAGGGAATAAAAACATCATCACAGTAGTCCATATGAGACATCAGTGGGTTAATTAGAGTCTCTTGAAGCATTCGGCCAAAATACATTTTGGTCATAAAATAACAAAAACTATGACTTTATTCAGCATTGTCTTCTCTTCTGCGTTTGTTTTCAATCCTCAAATAAAGATTCAAACGGTTATGAATCAGCGTATAAAATATATGTATTTACAGAATACATTTATTTACTGTTAAAATGTGTTAAAAATCGAAATAATTTCATGTATTTTTATCAATCCTTTTTAGATTTGCATGAACTAAATATATATTTGTAATCAACATTTTTCAGCTCGGTTTTTACACATTGGATCCATTTTGTCACAGTGCATTATGGGATAGCCTTCTGCATGCAGGATAATGTTATGTATGACCAGTATTTGGTCTCGTCTAAAGCACAGCCTTTTGAACATCCTTTGCATCGGGACTGCACCTATGATCCCTGAAAATGGCCGATCACTACCTGGATATTTTCCCACAATGCTTCAGTGTGTGTGTGTGTGTGTGTGTGTGTGTGTGAGCCTGTTTATGAGGACACAAATTTGTATAACTACATGGGTATTACACTGGTATTACACTATAAATGTGGTTTATGAGGACATATCAAATGTCCTCGTAATTCAAATGGCCTTAAAAACATACTAAATGATGTTTTTTTGAGAAAGTAAAAATGCAGAATGTTTCCTGTGATGGGTAGGTTTAGGGACAGGGGCAGTGTAAGGGGATAGAAAATACGGTTTGTACAGTATAAAAACCATTACGCCTATGGAGAGTCCCTGTAAACCACATAGACCAACATGTGTGTGTGTGTGTGTGTGTGTGTGTGTGTGTGTGTGTGTGTGTGTTTCTACACAGGTTATGGGATGTCACTGCTGCATACTCTCTCTGCTCATTCAGCTCCGGTCCTCTGCTGTGCGTTCTCATTTGACGGACAGCTGCTCGTCTCTGGGTAAGCCCCTCCCACTCATGACATCACTGCATGGCACTATCAAATACTGGACAGGGTGAATACAGCTGATTTTGTATTTAATATTTCTTAAAAGGGGGGTGAAACACTCAGTTTCAGTCAATCTCATGTCAATCTTGAGTACCTATAGAGTAGTATTGCATCCTTCATATCCCCGAAAAGTCTTTAGTTTTATTATATTTATAAAAAGAAATATGGGCTGTACTGAGTCTTTCCGGAAAAAAATGAGCGGCTGGAGGCGTATCGTGTGGGCGGAGCTAAAGAATGACGAATGTGCACAAAGCGGTGACGTCCTCAAGCATGGAGAAACCCATGGCTATCTCAGCTAATAGATATATGATCCACAATCAAATCTGAGGCAGAAATAAACTGAACAGGAGAAACGGCAACATCAGGACGTCCGTCTCTGTGGTGTGGACTGTATTTAGGGGCCTTTGTGTGTCTTTACGTGCAGTTTATGAGGACATGATTCGGTTTATGGACTATTGTATGCGACTAAACCTTAGCAGTAGCAAGCAAAACGGTTTTGCACGTCAGACTAGTGTAACGTTATACAGAGAACAACAATGGAGTAACGTTAACCTTTAGCGCATTTGAATGACGAAGCACGCGATCGTGTCGTTTACTGATGTTTACTCACGCGACGAGCCAACAGCACAGACATTTGAAGCAGTTTTACTCACCGGCTGCTTCCAAAGCAGGACCGAACCTTTATCGCTGGGACCGCTCCATCAAAAACACACTTCTGTGGTATGATTTGGTGAAGTCCTGTGACAGCAGTGATAGTGGAAAATCCGCGATGTTGTGAAGCTTCCTGTCATTTCTGCGTTCAAATTGGTTCAAATGCAGCGCTGCCTTCCCAGAATGCTGTGCTGAAGCGTTGAAGTCGCTCGACGTCACCCATAGGAATAAAGTGGAGCGCGGCGGGAGTGTATGGGCGTGCATTTCCTCTCTCTCCCTCTAGTCACGCGCGCGCGCACCCTACCGGGAGAAGAGCCCGTACAGCCCATACAAGGACCTTCCGCTCTATTAACGTCAAGTAGACCCATACTCGAAAAAAACTCTCAGAAACTTGTGAGAAACCGGAAGGAGTATTTTTAACACAGAAATACTCCATCAAACGTCCAACATTAGTTTTTGAAACTTTGTCTATATTTAGGATGGGAATCCAAGTCTTTAACGGTGTAAAAAGCTCAGTATGTATGTCAAGGGACATAATATTTTATCATATTTCAAAACAGCGCCATTGACAAATGATCAAACACTGTCTAATATGATCTGTATTCACCCTACTGCCTTCACTTTTTAGTATTATTTATATAATATTGTAGTATTTATCAATATTTTAAATGGACTTTTATTTATGTTAGTGCTGTCCAACAATTAATCGAATCCAAAATAAAAGTTTGTGTTCACAACTTCACATGATATATGTGTGTATTCTATATAATTATTGTGTATAAGTAATATTTGTTATATTTATATATAAAATATTTATATATACTATAAATTACATATATATATATATATAGTATATGCATGTAAATATTTCTTAAATATATACATGTATGTGTGGTTATTCCAATATACATAATTATACACAACGCAAACATATATTATGAAAGTTTTATTTTGGATGCGATTAATCGATTGACACCACTAATTTATATATATATTTTTTATATTAAGTGCTTTCAAATCAATTAGTCATGACCAGTCACGTAATATTTGTGTGTGTGTGTGTGTCAATGTATGTATGCATTGTATATAATGCATACACACACATACTCACTCACTCACTCTCTCTCTCTCTCTCTCTCTCTCTCTCTCTCTCTCTCTCTCTCTCTCTCTCTCTCTCTCTCTCTCTCTCTCTCTCTCTCTCTCTCTCTCTCTCTCTCTCTCTCTCTCTCTCTCTCTCTCTCTCTCTATCTATCTATCTATCTCTCTCTCTCTCTCTCTAAATCTATCTATCTATCTATCTATCTATCTATCTATCTATCTATCTATCTATCTATCTATCTATCTATCTATCTATCTATCTATCTAATATATATATATATATATATATATTATTTTAATGTAATCAAAAAAATTATAATTTCATCTTTTGTTTAAAAGATTAAAAGACAAATTATTTTTAACAGTTTGTTTTAGTAAACAATAACTACTATTTAAAAATAAATAAATAATATAGTATGTGAGACAAACACACATTGCAAGGTTTGACCAGCAGAGGGATCTGTGGTGTCAGATTCTGATCTCAGTCTTATAAACAGCACTGCATTCATTTCAAAGAACCGTAAAAATCCATAACATGCTGGATTTGGACTGTATTAAAGGACGCAAATCTGTCTGAGCTCAGATGCTAGTGACAAACAACACAAAGTGTTGTGAATATATTTCTATTTATCTTTGCTCTTGTTTTGCAGGTCTGTGGATAAAACAGTGGCGGTGTATGAGGCGGTGAGTGATTGACATCTTTATTTTTGTCTTGAGGTAATCGCATCAGAAACAAATGTTCATAAATTAATGACACCAGATATATCAGGAGAAATGTGAAAGACTGTAGAGTCTTGACCTCTGACCTGCACAGTTCTTTATTAACCCTGGCTGAATGAACAATCATGCATATTCATTAACCAAAGTCTTGATGTATTTGCATTATTAGCCACCCGAAGTTTGGGAAAGAATCCAAAGTTTCATGGATGAATTATGATCAGTGGTTGATAAAATATTCCCTAAACCATGTGATCTGGAGTTCCAAACTTCCAATGTAAAAGTTTTGCCAGTGCAATTATGATTTGTGTTTAAATCTAGTATCATCTGTATTTGGTGAGTGATGTCTTTGTAAATGGCATGTGTGTGAAAAGGTTTATGTCTATTATGTCTAGCATGTCTTTATCTGTGTGCCTGTATCTGCTGAATGAGGTTTAATGCTCTAAACACTGTGTGTGTGTGTGTGTGTGTGTGTGTGTGTGTGTGTGTGTGTGTGTGTGTGTGTGTGTGTGTGTGTGTGTGTGAACAGAATCATGGAGAACTTCTACACACTCTGACGCAGCATGACAGGTGAGTCTCATCTGCTGCTCTCAAACTCTCGTGTCAATCCAGAGTCTGATTCAGAGTTTATATTATCTAAACTCTTATTTTGAGTTTATATCTAGAACTGCATGGAAAAAATTAAGCACAAAAATCCCTTTTATTTCCTGAATAGTTTGAAAATAGAAAATAAAATGAACTGCTTCACGTCCCCGAGCAACACATGTTGACTAAGAAATCAGTGTTTTTAACCAATCAGATGAATGATTCAGTCAATCACTTACTTTGACAGTAGCTTGTTTAGTTCCTGAATTAATCCGTTGCTGCTTCTGAAATTGCATACTAGATAGTTGACACATTTGGTTTGAATCTTAACTTGCTAAATTTAAAAAGTATATCTATATAGTATGAATGTGTGTGAATGTAATCTGGACTTACTACATTTGCCATGTTGTCATTATCATGTGACCTACCAGCATCAGTTACATTACTTCACACATCATGGCCTCATCGGGTAGTAAAGTGCCCATCGTATGCACGCTTCAGAATCTCATCGGTACTAGTCGATCATCTTGGTATTTTTTGCCTACTCTTTTATGAGTACTGTGAACTTGGACATAGCTACTATTTGGTTTTACTGTTTTTCATCTACAATACAGGACAGAAAGTAGGCATATTCAGACACACTGAGTGTTTTTGAGTTAATCGGTTGAGTGAATATAGAATGGCGCTTGTTTTTGTTCCTGAATGAATCAGTATTTTTGAACGAATCGTTTGCGTGAATGATTCAGTGACTGTTAATGGTATCATTCCTGAATGAATCAATGCTTTTGAATGAATCCATTAAAGGTGCGCTATGTAGGATTTTTACAGTAAAATATAAAATAAAAAAAACAGGCCAGTGTTATATATTATGTACATTTACATTTTACATTTAATCATTTAGCAGACGCTTTTATCCAAAGCGACTTACAAAAAAGGGGAGAGTAATTGACGCAACGAAACAGACAAGGCCAACAACCTGTAAGAGCTGTAAGAAATCTCAGTTAATTAGCACAGTACACAATTTTTTATTTTTTTATTTTTTTTAGACATCTACAACAAAAACTCACGTACGCAAAATGCCGAACACTGGATTTTGATATTATTATGTTCAGTTGAGCTCTTACAATATTCCAACTAAGTAGAAATGGGCTGGCGACTGTGGCATAATAAAAGTCCCGCTGCTCACAAGGTGTGTGTTGTGTTCAATCGCTCCAGCGGCCTCGCTCAGCTCCTCAACACTTGCTCCTGCTCTGCTTCACACTACAGTAACGTTAATAATCACATCCATGAACATGATTTCTGCCGAGTCCTATCCCGATTCTTTCCCACCGGCTGTGAGGTGAAGAACACGTCCCGAGATTCTGAGCTCAAACTTGCCGTCATCAAACTACACCTTTGTTTTGAATAGGCGACCTCTAGCGGACGGAAAACATATATGCAGCTTTAAAAGAATGAATGATTATATTCCTCATAGTATACTAGGAAAATAGCTAATAATAGTCACAATTAATGATTGTTTTGTCATGAAATGTCATTGGACCAGTGGCGATTTCTTTAAGACTGCAAGGGAAGCTCGGCTTCCCTTATAATGTCACAAAATAAATGGTAAAATATGTACTATTGTATTAACATTTTATTGACTAAAATGCGTTAGAAAACGTTCATCTCAAAGAAGAGTTCGTTCAGAATCAGTTACATATAGCAGGTCGGCTGACTCGATATATTTCTCATACATTCCCGCAGCGTCACAGTGCATTTCTCTATTGAAGCCCAGCGTCCATTGACTTCAATGGGGCTGCTTTAAACGGTTTTTTTCAGCGCTTAGAAACTAGACGGTCATTGGATAAACGCTGCGATTATGTCCCGCCCACGGACGCTCAGCGTCTCTGGGGGTGAATGGGGAGTGGGCTGGCCCGGACTCCGAGCTTCTGCGTGATGATTGGAGGGTCTGTCCGAAAGACTGCATCTCCTTTTGACTGACAGCGATTCTGTACTATAAGGAATCACTGAAGCTAGCCTATTCGCGCTCAGTCCCATCGCGGTTTTCTCAAGTTCAGCCGAAATTAAAACTGCTGCTACCTATTTCTTTGATATTTGCTTGGCGAATTTGCTTGATTTTCATCATACATTTCATACAATTATACACCACATTCCTTGTTTCAGTTTTACAGAGTTTAATATTTTTTTTATAGCTCTGCTGTCCATTGACAGACCATTTTCTTGAAAAGGAACGTAGGGCAGAATTTACTTTTAAATAAATAGACAATTTTATGATGTAGGCCGAAAATGAGCTTCCCCTCTCTGACAGACCAGTAGCCGCCACTGCATTGGACTGATGTAATTCCTCTGTTGTGTGACTTTTTTTTAATTGTTTCAGTAAATTTCTTCTCTTTTGTCAAACATAGGGAGCACCAAACGGTTTAAACTGTTGCCATCCACATTTGGCCAAATGCTGCTGTTTAATGGTCCCATTTTCTGGAGTGACTCCTGTATTCTGTTATATTTCCCACACGTCTCTGCTGTAGATATGTGACTGCGTGCGCCTTCTCTCCCTGCGTGATGATGTTTGTATCTGGCTCTATGGATAAGACGGTGAATATCTGGAGGATTGGAGATGGAGATGCTCAAGCATGTAAGCACACGCAGTCCATCTGCTTCTGTTGAAATGTAAACCACACATGAATACTGACACTGTCGAGTTTGCCCGTCTGACCATTGAGTAGCATTTAAACACATGTTCAACACACCTCAAGCTTTAGGGTTATCAGCAGGTTTTGTATTCTACACTGTTGATTTTCACAGTCCCAATAGTTACAGTAGTTGTATTAAACATGAACCATTTGTATAATTTGGGTTCATGTTTGTGATGAAGATGTTGAGCTTAATTAGATAATGTCATTATTTTGTAACAACTCATTATGTGTATGCGTGAGCATGCAGTGATTGTGTTTCTGTGACCCAAGGGCATGTTGGGTTCCTGCGTCACTGCCAGGCTGACAGATGGCACACAGTCCGGCCATTAGATGGGGACCAGCTCAGACAGGCACACATCCAAACATGGATTACACACACTATGAAGAATCCAAATTTACAGCTCAGACAGAACAGCTGCCGATCTGTTGTATAATGATTGTTTATGACTTAAAACAACAGTTCACCCCCCCAAACATTAATCATGGCATTACAAACAATATCATAATTTTTTTGAAACACAGAATGGTCACTCTTATTTTGCAAGTAACAAGTTCACATGACCACATCGACTGCCCCCAAAAGTCCAGTTTTTTATATATTTATTTATTTTATTTAAAATCTCTAGTACAGTCAAGAACTGCAGTCATTTGATCTTTTTCAGTGGTCAAAAAGAGATAAAGGGTACCATGTAAAACAACAAAAATATAATACTCACATTTTCACTAAATAAAAGATGATTATTTTCATTTATATGCACCATTTAAAATATACAGAAATATTTACCATTAGGCCTACATATTTTACTAAAACATTTTAATCTATAAAAAAGCCATGCAAACATTTTGAATGAAACAAACAAATCTATGTAAGCTTGTTTCCGGCACAGAATAAAACATTTTAAAAGATAATTGCGCTTTTTTTTTATTGATGCTTGTTTACACCACAGAATAATTAAAAAAAAAAGATAATTCTGACTTTATATCTCACAATTCTGACTTTATGGCCCGGTTTCACAGACAGGGTTTAGATTAAGTCAGGATTAGGCCTTAGTTCAATTAGGACATTTAAGTAACTTTTATAAATATGCCACAGATTTCTTTTTACTTCAGTCTGGTCCATTTAAGTCAAAAACACCATAGAAAAACTTTTAGTCAACTTTTTATTGGCATATCTTGCTAAATTTACATTTGGCGATATGGCTCTGTTCTAAATTCCACATCCAAGGCAGGGAACAGCCGGGAACAGCAGCAGCTTTTGGGACAACCTCCCATTTTTTTAAATGGGAGGGCAGCGTAAATCCCCCATTGAGAACAGAGTATGTCTCAATGACCACAGAATGACAATGATTTAGTTAAACCCAAGTTTAAGGAGGAGCTGGGGTGGAGGTGGGTTGAATGCAGTGGAAGCAGCCAAGCAGGCCGACTGAACTGAAGCTACGCTTAAGTAAGGCCGCATGTCCACCAAAGCGTTTTTTTCACGCTGATGGCTGGCGTTTTCAATGAGAGCGCCGCGATTTTAGAACGCCTGGAGTGCACCAAGGCGCTGAGCGAGTATTTCACACTCACGCGCTGAGCGCTCAGCGTTTTTAACTGGTCGCCGAGAGTTGAAGAATGTTCAACTTTGAGTAAAACGCAGCACTCATCACTGTCACTTTTCACCCAGCCGTCCAATCACAGTGGAGGAGGGGCGGGACAAACACAACACAGACCAACCACCACATTCTGCGTGTCGTCATCAGATGACAACAAGCAATAATAAAGGAACAAAATGATTTAAAACAAATGCCAGAGCAAATACTTTAAATTGTATCTGCAATTTTATATAGAATCAATACAGGAACAAATTACCTGTGAAATTAGAAAGACCTCCGCGGATTTTCCGTATCATAACAACAAGCAAGCCTCAACTGAGGAGAGAAAAAACGCTACCTGCCATAACGCTCTCAGGCGCTCACAGCGAGGCGTTTTCAGCTGGGTGCCTAGCGTTTTTAGCTGGCTAAAAACGCTTTGGTGGACACACGGCCTGAGGCTTTTTTGTTTGAGAGTTGCCAATTGAGTGCATAGGAATCAGATCAGATATGGACGGAGTTGGAATTTTTCCAATCAGCTGATAGCGAAGATTGACTACATGGCCTGCCTGAACTAACGCAGAATGCTCGATTGGTGTGCATCTTGAGACAAAACAATGGCAACAACATATTTTAAAATAACTTTGGTGCAAGATGCTTTCAGTTAAAACAGCTCAAACGTGCATTTTAGTCTAGGACTTGCGTTAGCCTTGTCTGTGTAACCGGGGCGGTATTACACATCTGAGCGAAGTAGTCACCGATGCACCAACAGATGTTTTTCTGGATTTTCAGGAGGAGACTGAAGCTTCAACTTTAATTTCTACTGCAGTAATAAGATCTAATAAAACATCTCTGTCTGAACACTCTATACTTACGAATCATGAAACTACTGTAATGAGACAAATAAAAGTGCATCAACCCCATTGTGGTAATTTCATATAGCCAGAAAAATGATCATGAATATTTGATATAATCAACCAACCCTAGTGCAGTTTCTCTCAGAGTGACTGAATGTGTACGTACAGGCATCACGTATTAAACAGAAAGTCTTTACAATAAAATGGCATGAATGTCTTTTCACATTTAGTGACTCATTTTCTCTTTATTTTCCAGCTGAACCATTGAAAACATCAGTCCAAGGTACTGTAAGAGGTTCTCACCATTAGCATTCACAAATAGAACAAAACAGAAACACATTAGCCTAGATCTATATTCATTTTTATTAAATCAGCGGAGTAAAGATCAAATGGATGAGATATATTTGACTAAATGAGTTTGTTCAGGGAACTAAAATCAGGATATTCTCATACACATCAGTCTGCGACCCGAGGTAGCTCATGAGCGAATCATTCTTTTGAATCGAATCTTTTCAATGATTTGGTTAAACTACAGCAATTAGTCACAAAACTTTTCTGAATGATTCGTTAATCAAGAATCTTATTACATCAGCCCGTAGTTCCCGAGTCAATCAACTGAAAACATCTCTTTTTAAAGGGGTCCTATAATGCCCCTTTTAATGTCCTCAGAGAGTATATGTGACGTTTGAGCTCAAAATACACCACAGATCATTCTTTATAGCCTGTTAAAATTGTCACTTTTTTAAAATGAGCAAAAAAATGCTTGGTTTTTGTGTCCCTTTAAATGCAAATGAGCTGCTGCACCTGCCCCTGTCTAGGAGAGGGCGGAGTTTCAAGAGCTTGTGTTAACAGCTCTGATTACTTAACGGTTAACACACACATACACACACACACACACTGGAAATGTCAGAAACTGTTCAGCCTTTTGTTTTCAAAAAGGAGTTGGACAATGATGAAGTGACTCATGAAGAAGAGACAACATGTAGAATGAGACATGACGTTTCTGAATGGATAGTTGATGAATTTATGAGTTAATGATCTTCAGCCATTGATTAGCATATTCTGTCATGGTGATCTATAAACTGCTGCTGTGGGAACTGTTGTAGATGCACAGAGCCAGAGAATATCTGCTGATGAAGAGAGAACATGGATAGTTTAGTTTAATTACAATAATTTCACATTGCAATAAATGTGAAAGACGGGCGACAGCTTGAGCGACTGCCAAATCTGCTCGACTACAACAACTCTTCCTCTTCTCAACATGGCCTTTGTTGCGTGTTCCTGGGGGTGGTGTTTATGTAAATTTTAGGGTTAGTGATGTCACTAGTGATGTCGTTGTAGTCCCTTGTTTGTTGAAATTAATTGTTGAAGTCCTTAAAAAGCGATTCCTTTAAAAATAAAAATCTCCCTTTGCTCTGAACTTTGAGGATCGTAACTTTGCAGATGTTGTTTATGCTCAAACAGCAACATTACACACTAACTACAGCTGAAAAAGGGAAATCACAGTCAACCACCACTGATTCATAAAGAGTTGAGAACTGAAGAATTAGCTGATAGTAAGAGCATTTGAAGTGAACCAAGGATTTGTAAATAATGGAAACATCTTAATGACTTTGACATTTATCAACACACACAGAGTAGGCTTTAAAAATACAGCAGTATTTTAGATTAGTTTTTCAGCCGGAATCATGGTTAGAAAAAAACGATTTACAGAAATTAGTCGGATTTCTCATAGTTAATGTCAATGGTGCTTATTTATAACTGTTTGATGTCGTCTTTACTCTGAAATTAAAGGAGACACAAAAGCAAATTTGTTTAGATAACTCTGAGTCTTTTGCTGTTATCATACCACAATTTTATAGTAATTAAATTATATGTGCAGTGCTAGTGGCTCAGTGGTTCATGTAGGTTGTCTACAAACCAGAAGGTTGGTGGTTCAATCCCCGGTTCCACCTGACCAAGTGTCGAGGTGTCCATGAGCAAGACACCTAACCCCAGCTGCTCCCGAAGAGCTGGATGGCGCCTTACATGGCTGACATCGCCGTCGGTGTATGAATGGGTGAATGTGAGGCAAAAATGTAAAGCGCTTTGGATAAAAGCGCTATATAAATGCAGTCCATTTACCATAGTTTTGATTAATATTCACTGCATTCACAATGTTGTATATTTAAAATGAATGAATGTAGCATGTAAACAAAATAAACACGCCACATGTTTTTGATCTGTACAGGCACGTACATATGAATAATTCATCAGGCCGAGAGCAGAAGCGTTGTTTGGGTTTGGGACGGAAAGGACACATTGTTTGCATTATAATGCGAGATGTTCAGCATTGAGGATGATAATAAAGCGCTTCCTGTTTGTGTTCGGACAGGAAGGAAGCCACTGGGTTACTCCAGAACACTGGTCAGCGATTGGTCAGAGGAGGATGTGTGTGAGTGGCTCCGTGACGAAGGATTTGAAGCTCTAGTGGACACATTCAGGGCCCACAACATTGATGGGGCTGAACTAATGACCTTAAACGTGGACACACTGACCACTGCTTTTAACATTGGTAAGGGAAAAACACCAAACATTTCAGACATTTTCTTTAATGCTTTATCACAGGTTCTAGAACGTAAGAATATCCTTCACAAACATTTTAAATATTTAAGTTAAAATATTACACTAAAGGACGGACCACAGTATTAGAGACTTGGCTTTTGGTAAATAACCACCAAAAACACCCTAAAACCACATCCTTAAACAGTTAGAGATTAGGAGGAAACTGTGGCTTTAAATTAAAGACAGTAGATGCTCTGTTCCAGTGGTTTTCATGACCATTCTCATCTGAGGGACACCCATCCTAAAATGTATAAAGACCTCATTTATACTGGAAACAATAAAATCATAAGCATGTGTAAAAAATATGTTGTTTCTATAACAATACATTTTTTTCCTACTCACTATAGTATTGTACTAGACTTATTTAAAGAGAGATTCATTCTAGATTTATTATTTAAATGTTTATGTAAATTTAATTTGTATTTTGTATATAATACGGTCTAAAAAATGTTAAGTTGTTTCAACACGTTTGGGGGAAATACGGATAAACCCAACCGTTATGTGTTAATGAATGTTGAGATTAACATGACACTAAGAATTATTGGTCACGTTAGTTCAAATTAACTAATGTTAACAAATGAAACCTTATCGTAAAGTGTTATTTAATT
The DNA here is from genome assembly GCF_024679245.1 of Pseudorasbora parva. Lineage (NCBI taxonomy): Eukaryota > Metazoa > Chordata > Actinopteri > Cypriniformes > Gobionidae > Pseudorasbora > Pseudorasbora parva. Next base: position 49,001,519 of record NC_090176.1, read on the forward strand.
TTTAAACCCAACGGTTGAGTTTGTCCATATTTGACCCAAATTATGGGTTCAAACAAACCAACATTTTTTAGAGCCAAATTTATTCGTTTAATTTGTGTTTTTACCCTCATTTATAACACTGTTTTTCTCTAAACAAGCCAGCAAGATAATACAATCTTAAATGACAATTGATATGAAATATATATTGTTATTAATGTAATATGCATATATAAATAATAAATGTTAATAATTTAATTCATTAGTAATCATTAAAATAATTATTTTGTACCACTATAACCTGAATGCCTGAAACCTCTGGAAACCGTCTTTGGATGATCCTGACTGGCAGCTGTAGGGAGTTGATTATGTTGGTTATTGAGTGATGCAGACTGCTGGTTTTTTGTCTTTTGTTTGTCTGGTGGTTGGTCTGGATCTGATGGGGTCCTCAGGAGGAGCAACGAGCTCTGTGCTAATGAATTGCGTTTACAGAGGCACTGCAGTCATCATAACCTGCTGTTGCTGTAATCTTCGAGCTGCTTCAGGTTTCACTCAAGAGACTGACTGCATATTGATCACACACGCAGCCCTGCGGAGAGAGGGAGGGTTAGTGCAGACCAGGCCATGATTCTCACATCTCTCTCTGAGAAAAACACATCTATCTGTGGGTATCAGACAGGTGAGATTTTAGAGGCATGATGATGACCATTGTTAACATGCTAATGAGGGGAGTTATTTTTCAGTAGAATATTTTCTTTTGTACTATAGCTTAATATACAGGGACTACTTTAACGGTGCATTCAAGTCCTCTCATGAAGTTCATATTTACGAGTCGTAATGCTGACGGCAGTTGCATTCAAATCACAAAAATGTCATGGCCCCTGAATATTTTGTTGTATGAATATCTGAACATGCAATATGTCAAAAAAGAGGAGCCTCTGCTTTTAAACAAATAAACCTGATTTATTCCAGCTTCATGCATTCCTTTTGTATCAAAACTTGAATGGTGCATTTCATAAAAAAGCAACATTTGACAAAAGCTTGATTTTTCTCAGCTTTTTGCTGAAAAGGCTACATCCGGATCAGATTCAGAGCGATGATCAAAACACAGATTGAGTAGATTGAGTCCATAAACACCCCCAAAGCTAGTCCTGTAGCTCGTCCTGGGGTGACATTTTTTATTCAGTAATATTAGATAGTTTTGATTTGTATGCTGTTTAATGTTGATGATCACGTTATTTTACATATGCATATTATTACATATGGGCTGCGGCTGACTTGTTGCCTCGCTGCTTTATCAGACAATGATTTGTAAGGCAGCGTTTGTGTAAGAGGGCACCTCACAAAACTGATTTCAGACAGACTTCTAAGGCAGAAATGACATCAGAAGTGTCAGTTGACAAACATAAATATTGCATAAATGCAAATTTTGGATGCCATCTTTTTTTTTTTAAAGCTCAAGTGTCACAGAATACAATGCACAGGATTGTGGGATATTAAAGTCAGTGAAGGATACATTTATGCTGCCCTCAAAACTCGATCAGATGATGGTAACATTAGATTCGGACGTGCCTTGATGCCTTCCTGCCTTGAAATGTGTCCTCCGAAGTGTCCTTCCGAAACACAGAAAGACGGAAAATTCAGTCAATGGCGGAAAAGAGTTAAGAGGATCGCCCTCTGCTGCCGATGCTGAAATTACGGTTACCTGTTTACCTTTTGTTTTGTTTTTGCCTTTAATTTAAAGGTGCACTATGTTGTATTTTTGCAGTAAAATATCCAAAAACCACTAGGCCAGTGTTATATATTTTGTTCAGTTGAGTTCTTACAATATCCCAAATGTTTCCAACTATTATTAAATTGTGAGAAAATTGCCATTTTTAACCAAGGAGCCAGGCCATCTAAAGCCCCTTTCACACTGCACGTCGGACCCGCGATATTCCCGGAACATTGCCGGGTCGCCTTCTGTGTGAAAGCAACCACGTCCTGGGATTGATTACCGAATTGAACCCAGGTCGGGGACCTAGTAACATTGCGGGATTCGACCCGGGACGAGCGCTGTGTGAACAAAAGCCAAAACTAATGCTGCAACGTGTACATAGTTATCGTGCGACTCCTAGAGCTTGTTTTTTCAATAATACAACCCTGCAGTGCTAGAAGAGCTCGTCTGTGTTTTAAACGCAGAGAGTGTTCATATACAAAAGAAACTAAAATTAAACAAGCAGAAATGTGCGCAAACTGGACACAAGTCGAGACCACGGAGCTCCTTACTATCCGCGCTGAAGCTGAGATCGCTCGCCGTTATACGTCACATCCAGATGTCACATGTCAACTCGACCCGGGACCATTACGGGTTGTGTGTGAAAGCGCACATATTACGGTATTTTGCTGGCGGTGTGAATGGACCAAATCTAGCGGCCCGGGAACAAATGCCGGGTCGCATTATCTGTGTATTTGCCGAAATCGCAGTGTGAAAGGACTATTAGGGAGTCGCCTGTTTATTGTGTCATATTTGCGTTACCCTCAGTTTGCGGTTTTATTTTGGCAGAAACGTAATACTCTTTATCCATCACAGCAGCCGCTGAGCGAACACAGAGTAAAGTCATAACATAATTTTAAACACACTTAAATGTATCTAATGTAATAAACAGAGCTGTGTTACCTCATACTCATGACCGGAAAAGTAGCGCCGGTGACTTTCCTGTCATAATAAAAGTCCAGCTGCTCGGGAGCCGTGTGTGTGTGTAACAATCGCTTCAGCGGCATCGCTCAGCTCCATAACACTCGCTCCTGCTCTGTTTCACACTACATTAGCGTTAATAACCACATCCATGAACATGATTTCTGCCCAATCCTATCCCGATTCTTTCCTACCGGCTGTGAGGTGAAGACCACATGTCTCAAGAGTCTAAATATTCACATTCCTCGTGGTATCGTTTGCAGGGAAGAGAGGAAGCTATTTTATTGCGTTGCATGATCATATTTTCACTTAAGTTTTCCAGAATTCTGTACACAAAACAGTGATATTTTATGTTAGTAAGTAGTGTTAAATATTTGTTGTCTTGCATATTGGGTGTGATGATCCGCTTTGTACCAGAAAGTCCAGGAAACCTTTTCTAGTCCCAGTCTGCCCCTGTTAATGTCACTACTTCTATACATGGCAACGACAACAGCAGCAAAATTCCTCAGACTGGTGTAGTTCTGTGTCATTTGTTTTGTTTGTTAACCTGTGATGGCCAAATATATTGGGAATTTCATAGAAGTAAAGCAAACAGCAAAACCATGTTGCACTGCATAGTGGATCATTTACAGAAGCTGAACATTGTGCTAAACATTTCTCTGTCCTGCAGAGTCTGTGGGTCTCCGGGGTCGAGTCTTGAGGAAGATCAAGGATCTGAGATTGTCACTGCTGGACTCTGATGGGCCAGATCATTTCCTCTGTCCAATCACAAGAGAACTCATGAAGGACCCCGTCTTAGCTGCAGGTCGGTGTAGAATTGAAGTTAGTTTGTCCTGATCACAAACCTAATATAAAGCAGTTGTTAATACTTAAATTTTTCAGGAGTTGATTCATTCCTGTTCACTCAAAATCCAGTTTGTGAAATTTCAAATCACAATGCAATGCATACACTTCTGTTTAACTGGTGTGTGTTTTTAATAGATGGATATTCCTATGAAAGGGAGGCGATCGAGAGCTGGATCAACACTCCTAACCGCTCAAGCCCGATGACTAACCTGCCTTTACAAACCACTATACTGACCTCCAACAGAAGCCTGAAGATGGCCATACAGCACTGGAAGTCCAGCCAGTGACCGCAGTTTGCTCTGTGTAAATGTGGCCGATTTTCTTTAATAGATAGAAAAGGTCTTGTCTTCGATGCTGATTATTCTAAATTTATTCTCATTGACAACATCAAACATCAGAACTTAAACCTAGAGTTAGTGATGGGTGTTTTCTAATCTCTGCTTTGAAACTTTTGCGTAAAAACAACTGTTTATAAATTATTTAATATTAATTGTACACAATAATAGTAATGTGGTTCAGTAAAGGCTGCTATAATACTTTTAATAAATTAATGCATGCTAAGTACATACAAACGTCATTCATTTAAAATATGTAATTGGGAACTATAGTGGAAGCAAAACACACCTAATATAAGATAAGCTAAGCTAATCGGGTAGATCTTTGCTATGCTAATACTTAAATGAACTAAAAAACAGTAAGAATGAGAAATGCTTGATTTCATAACCTATAGCGCTAGTTATATACTAGAATATGAACCATCTAATTTTAAAGACATTAAGGTTCATTTTAAATTATATAAATCAAAACATTGATTTAGCAGGAATCAGGCACTTAAAACACTACCTAAAGTCAGTTGAACCAATGGGATCACTCGGGGTCCTAAAGGAGACCTGATTCCTGGGGGGACTCGATTTCTCAACACAATGGCATTAAGCAGTTTTACACTGTTTTGACCAGTGTGTTAGACTGGGTAAACCCAGCCCAATCTGCCGGTGATTTGATTTCGCCCTACAGCTCAGGCTGGAAACCCATTCATTATTTTATCCTGCTTCTGTTACAAATTTGCAGGGACCAATCACAAACTGCCTTATCCACCTGGCGCGCTATTGGCAGGTTTAACACAATGACGGACAGAGAAGCGATGGATCATTAGTCTGATTTGGTTGATGGACTATCCAATTGCGTCATTTGAATTATGACCGTTGATCACGCCTCTTGTCCAGTAGAAAATAAAGAGTTGACTCTCCAGACAAATTGTTAAGTCTGAAAATATTGAGCTTGGTCTGGTGATAGTCAGACAACCAGTATGGCATTTTGAGTGCTTTGAAACAGAAAAGCTTAGCTTCTCCCATCACTGCCTAATCTGAGTTTCAACACATCGTCAACAGACTTACTCCTACAACTTCAAGCAGCTGTGCAACTTAATTTTGTTTAGTTCATATTTTCACAGTGCTCAGCAGCACACAAGTGAAGAGGCATAACTGTGTTTGACTTGTTTATACAGCTCTAGTCACCGCTGTGCTTTCTGTGTCACGGCCAACAATGGCGTGACTCAGCCGAGGTTAATTTGAGGTGCTGAAGTTGAACAGGTTGTGAAGATGTCAAGCTTAATGTACCTGGATTTGAATAGAGCTGGGGGTCACAAAGACATTTAACTGCACAAATGAAATGTGTTTTTACTCAAAATTGCATATGAACAGAACATTGCTGAGCATTCTGGGAAAAGCTTTTACCAAATCCACACTTTGTTAGCATGAGGAAGAAAATTAAAACTGCAAATAAGGCAAACACTCATGAATATGACGGTGTTTCTCATGCTATTAAAGGAATATAGCACACCCAAAAATGGAAATTCTGTCATTAATTTCTCACCCTCTTGTTGTCACAAACCAATAAGACTTTTGTTTATCTGTTGATCTTCGAACATATTAAGATCTTTTTTATTAAAATCTGAGAGCTTTCTGTCCCTCTATTGACAGCAACGCAATTACCACGTCTTTGAAGCTTCATAAAGTTCATAAAGAGATCGTAAAGCTGATCCATAGGAATTGAGTGGTATAGTCACATTTTTCTGAAGTGACTTCATTGCTTTGTATGATGAAAAAATTGAATTTAGGCAATTATAAGAGAAGACATATTCAGACCTAGCTATAAGGCCTCAATCGAATTGACCCTTTTCACATTTCCAGGTTTCTCAGAAGTGAAAGTCATAGTAGTAGCGGTAAAGCATACTTTTATAGTGGTGGATAATTAAATATATTGTTCGTGAAAAAGTACACAATAGTGTTTTCAAAACTTTCAAAAGAGGGAAGAAAAAATCCCCACAGCATCCGAAACCCCCTGAAAACAAAACAAAAATAAATTAAAAAACGTTTTACGATTTACGATGCTGTAGATATATTTGCATAATGCCGCCCAAATGCACACGCAAAGAAAGAAGGCGTGGCTTCAGTTGTTGTCGGCGCCATTTTGTGGAGACGCTGTGTTCGAAATCAAAATCAGCTCTTTATTTGGCCTTCCGAAAATGGACGCAATTAGTAAACGGTGGTTAATATTTATTTACAACACTGTTCCAGAACAGTACAACCGAAACGTGTGTGTGCGTGTGCATGCAGCATATTTTATAGAGCAGTTTCCTGAACCTGGGAGAGTAATTTACAAGGCCGGATGTGACACAGTGGCAATCTGACGCTTCTGAATCAGAGCCTTGTAAGTATGTTTGGTGTTGACTATTCAAGTGCGGTGTTTTGTGCAGTGTAGAGTAACTCGTAGTGTTTGTTTGTCGTTCATACGATCTAAAGTGCAGAGATTGATGTTTTTAGTTATATTTATGTGTACAAACATGGTGTCTGTTCTCCGTATATAACTTCTGTTGAAAAGATGACAAACAAACACACATGTTCTGTTTCACACTGCTGCTCAGTTATAGCAAAAGTAGTGCTTTGTTTGTGCTTTCAAGTTTCCTAGGTTTAAATGGCACATGAACGCCATCTGATGTCGTGTTTACCACTGTGAACATCGGAAATAATTGTGATACTTGCTGAGATTGTTACTGATTTCTTGTCATTGTGATCAGCCGATACCGATTCCAATGCTTCACTGATTTGTAATCTCTCTGATCTGCTTCTACCATTTTTTTCCATTTTAAAAAAAGACTATAGATGTTGCCTTTATTATTTTGTGTTACATTTTTATAGTAATTATGTAATGTAACAATTGTTTTAACAGGGTACTAAATAAATCACCCCAAAAAATATTAATTATACAGATTAAGTGAACATTTTAATGTCTTAAAAATGAGAGTTCTGCATAAAGCTGCATATCATGATACTTAAGTTAATATAGCTGGGCGATATGGCAACAAAAAAAAAATCTCTATTTTTGGTTGAATGCCGACACAATGTATTCCGGTATTTGCTACGTTTTTTTTCCTTCTATTTAAAAAAATAAATAAATTTTTGGAATAATAATTTTTTCACGTCCGGCCCAGTGATGTCCTTAAAAAATACAGTGTTGATTTTGAAGGCTATAAACAAATACATTGAATAATGTAATGTTGGCATGTATTAATAATAATTGGGTTTTTAAATACACCAAACTAAAAAAAAATCAAATTAAAAGCATATTAGCCTATATTTGATTATTTATCCAATTATAGGGGTCACTTTCATAAAAAAATATACATACGTGTAGGTTTAAAATTCCACATATGGCACATGTATTGACCGACAACAAATATTTTGAAAAATATATATTTTAGTCAGAATTATTGCGTTCCTTTTCTATTGTGCTTCGTCTGTTTGCCGCGCATGCACGCGGCGGTGCTCATTGACAGAAGCCTGAAGTTTAGAGGAGATTAAATGACAGAAGGCTCATCCTCTCCGGAGAACAAAATGGACATATTTTCATGACTTTTTAACATTTACAGATGGAGAATATACCTTTGAAATGTAAGTTATGCACTAAAGAAAACACCACATTTCAAACGCATTAAACAGTGCGAGTATCTGCACCGGGGTATCTGTCTGTCAGCACAAGTAGCCTATCTCTCAGAGCATCTGACAGGGCAAGCTGCTTTAACCCCTTGCCTGTCATCCCCCGATTTGGCAAATGGAGCATTTAGACACACTCATAGTAAAACGACAGCTGCTCCTAAGTTATTATATACAAATAGCCAATATATATTTAGAAAGCCAACACTTGAGAGTTTACAGCTTAATACTCAGAATTACTCAGACAGTTATTAATCTAGATATATATAGGCTAAAACATAAAAAATGTTAATATTTTTAATATTTTTCTTCATGTATAAAAATATTATGTGAATGTAGTATAACGACTTGTGCCATCACTTTAGTTGTAGTTATAAGTGTGGCCATCCTTTATTTAAAATCTGAGGCTATGTCATGTCCAAAACTAGGACTTTTATGAAACATTTTCTAAGACCATGTATGGATTTTTTTATCAAATAAGTTTGTTGGCCTGATCACATGTTTGCAGTCTTTTGTCTAATGTCTGGCTAGGAGGACAGCTCAATTAATGCTACAATGTGTTCACTCGACGATTGTTTCACACTTTTGAATGTATAAGATAGGGATGCACCGATCAGATACTCGGGATCGGTATCGGCTCCGATCTGCCATTATTTGCCGGATCGGGTATCGGACAGACAGGACCGATCCAAATTCGATACTGTGCGCATAATATTCAGTGTTATTGTTAAGCCCCAGCGCCCCACAAAAGGCACAAAAACCTTATAAAGCATCAACGATTCGTGCACTATATTATAAGTGTTCTGAAGCCATTCCATCGTTTAATGCGAGTACAGATTAGTTTACGTCAATGCTTCCCTCCACTGCGGCTGTCAGTCACTCTCCACTCAGCTTTAAACTGTCACGTTCGGTTACGACACTCAACACGATGAAACTTTCCAAGATTATTTATTGTTTCTGTTATTATGCTTGATCTGTAGATAATGCGCTAACGTTATGGTTTCTCAAAAAATGGCTATCTGCTGGCGTTTATTGCTGTAAACCGTGTTACTTTCTACCGGGTGTCAGTTAGATCACAACACTGGACTAGTTATTATATTGTTTTTCACACACAGTAACTGAAATGTTAAACTGTTAAAATAAACGGCTTATAAGAATACTGCATAGATATACTACGCGTCTATATCTTGGTGTAAACTTCTCGATGCGGACGGAGCGCGGCGCGCTGTGAGCGTCTATGGCTGTGGCTGTGAGCATGTGACTCCGTGTTGCTTTAAGCACATCATCCTGCGAACATAAGCGCTTTGTGCCGCTCTGTATTATGCTACTGTTGCGCTATGAAAGCCTTATTAATAGCCTTTCTTGTTCTGCTCTATCTATATGTTGCTGCCTCATTAAAAATATGCATTATACATTTAAAATAAATGCAATTTCTTATTATATAGGCCCTATTTCTATATATGTACTTGTTTTTCATGAATATATTTTGTGTAACATATTTTACCAGATTTACAGCTACAGTTATTCACTTTTGTGGTTTCCTTTATTTTTTCCCAACTAAATGTTTGGATTTTATACAATTATTGTGCACTCGTGATTTTATAACTTTTGCTGCTGTATTATTCACTAATCTAATTTATTCAATTCTACACACTAAGGCTTAGAAATTAGACAAAACTGCATTGGTATCGGATCGGTTTAGTATCGGTATCGACCGATATTCAACATTTTTAATATCGTATCGGTTCTGGAAAAATGGTATCGGTGCATCCCTAGTATAAGACGTAATCCTCATTATTCTTTTGTTATGAATCTTTTGTTTTTTTAACAGCCATTATTCAAATCCATTATAACATGTATGCCTTGCCTAAATGGCCCATTAACAGCACAGTATTTCATTTAGTAAGCTACAATTATCTAGTCTTTCTAAAAGAGAACTAAACTAAAAGCACATTATGTGAATTATTGTAACATAAATAGACAAAGCTCTTGGTCCAACAGGTGCATTAGAGCTTCAGTTAGCATCAAACTACATAACACTATTTAAAACATTGAAATTACATCTTCATTCTTTGTCACTTTAGACCACCATCAAGTGTTTGTATTAGTTTCCTGTCGCGATATAATCGGATTTCATTCAAATGGTGATGGTAAAACATGTTATTTATCATTTGATATGGAGCTAATCGCTACACCTGTTAGCTGTCATAATTTAAACATCCATTTTTTATATAAAATAGCCGAAATCACATGAAAAATCACACAAAAACCTTATTCCAGTTATCGTGTGAAAATTATTAGCATGAATATTATTAGCAGATCAGAGAGCAAATGAACGCCTGATGACTGATATATGACGCATATCATTAACAGGAGACCCAGAGAGAGTTTTGTGCATGTTTTAACTCTTTAAGATTGAATAATTCAGTGAGAAATGAATAGAAATTGTATTCTGTATGACGAAATATTTTGCAAACATGTGATATGTCAATATTTCTCCAAATATGAGCACTTTTGAACTAAGAGCTAAACTGAAAGCTGTTCTTTGTGATCTCTGTGAACACACATGAGCCAGTGCAGACGAGAGAGAGTAAACGTGTGTGTGATAATCTATTCAAAATATTGTTCATAACGGATCAATAATAATGCACTCCTGACACAAATTAAGAAATGAATGTCACTGCAAGCCAGTTTTATAATAAACAGTATTTTTATAAAATTTCTGTACCTTTCTGCAGGCCAGTAGACCTATTATTATTTAATGTACACATTAGTGAGGTCAAGTTAAACATTTTAGTTAGAATTTTTTTTTATACTGTTAAAGGACAACTCCAGCAAATTTTTAAGTTTATCTTGATCGTTATATCTTTGTGAGTACAGTCTATAGAAAAATAAACAAACCGGACTGGTCCTTGCAACACTGAGTTATTACAGTTAATGCCCAGAGCCCCCCCTCAGCTAAAACGCAGTTATGGGGGCATACACGTAACGGGTGTGTAACCCAGGTTACTAGTGGTTAGTGGCTGAGAAAAAAATAAAACGAAATAAACAAATCCTTGAGTTAAACACACTAAGTATAAAGAGACTGAGACCATAAATGATGTAATTATTTTCAATTAATTACATAAAATTGTATAAAAGTATATATGTATAAAATATTGAAAGGTTTAAAATCCTCCAATGATATTTTCACATTACGATGTATCCAATGAGATCGCGTCTGACGTCACAAAAGCTCCGCCGTCGCGGGATTATTATATCCAGCACGTTCGAGATCTGTCTCTTTTCTCTATAACCGCTGATGCAAATGGACGCTTCTCGGCATCCCGGGAGATTCAGTGCCTCGAAGTCAGAGAAAAGAAACGGTTCAGAGAGAAGCAGATTGTGTGAAGAGTGACACTTTGGAACGCGTATGCTCCGGAAATTTCCCGTTGGTCGATTTACATGTGATGAGTGAGTTCCTTGGCCGGGTTTTTTTTCTTCCTGTGATGTTTGTTGAGTTCGTGGAGCCAGCAGCTGAATGTTGCCTGTTGTGGATTGATCCAAGTGTGAATCCTTCTGATTCGTGAATCGTCTCAACTCCTTCCTGCACTTTATGCATCTTGGTAGAGTTGGACTGGCGGGCCCCCTGTAGAGTGAATCCTTAGAACTTCTTGTGAACTTGAACGCGTTTTCATCGAACGGTAGGAGAGGAATTGCACTACAAACTTGATTTTTTTTTGTATTCGTCCTAATCCTGGATCAGCTGCACCGACTGTGAATTACACCACATCAAGGATTTTTCCATTTTTTTATGAGAAACTGAACTGAATTCATGGACTGATTTTATTTTATTTTTTTTAATTTTATTTCGTTTTGAGGTTTTCCAATTCAATGTGAATGAACCTTGTGGTTATTGGGTATTCAGTCAATAACTGAATTGTTTCAAGTTTTATTTTAATTTGTTCATGTTAAACTGATTGGATGCTTGTTTAGAGAGTGAAAACTAAATAGGGTTTAATTCAAGAAAAGGACTCAGAAAAGAAAGAGGCAAAGTTTTATTTAGTCTCACTACATATGCAAATTTAAATTGACCTAATTGAATTCTGACTTAAGGTTGATTTGCGGTTTCCATAGAGTGAAACATCCATATCATTCCTGGAAAGAAGGGAAATGTGCACATTTAGTATAGAGTAAATACTCATATGTCATTGCATTCAAATGAAATCAATTGTTGTTTTCAATACAGTTAAATCTTGCTCTTACCAAAACTCTTGATCGTCTGAGTTTGTTCACTCCTGTTGCACCATCTCTCTCAGCAGACAAACCTAGTCTTCTGATCATATTGGTCCAGTTGTAAAATCGACATAAAATTTATACCTCAAGTGTTGGTTACAAAAGTGGCGAGCCAGCCAGGAGAGAGATTGGCCTGCAGCAATAGTGACTGGTTAGAAGAGCTGAGTTTAATTGAAAAAAAAAATACATTAAACACAATACTGACAACATGGACGTTGTAAAGAGAGAGAATGTAAATGTCGCAAATGCTGTGATAGTCAGCGGCTTAACATTAACCGAAACAGACCAGGACTTGGAAGCATGGCTGTTAAGATATGGTAGCATTAGTCGAAACTTCCTCATTGACGATCCCAACTCTGAATTTCACCGCCAAGCCATTATAGAGTTTACTTATAGCTCTGCTATGAAGACATTAGTGCCCCTACTCCCAGTAACGATGGTTAGTACGTCAAACCCAGAGACCACTTTCAATGTGCGTGCTTTAAGCTGTGTCTACGGTCATGTAGCTAGTGACAGTGCCACTAAGGGGTATTTAGAAGAACTCCAAGTCCTTGCTAGGGCTAGTGGAAAGTCAATTGAAGAAGTGCTCCAGGAGGAGTTAAGGAGAATAAAAGCTGGCAGTTCCCTTGCTGAACCCAAAACTTCAGGTGCAGCAGACTCTCAAATGCATGACAGTAGCACCACCAGCTCGCTGGATGGACAGTGGTCCCCAGCCAAATCACAGAGAGTTACAACTGAACAAGTTGCCCCACCCTCATCAGAAAATTCATCAGTTAGTGGAATTGAATCAAAGAAATCACAAAACCTGCCCAAGGAAAGACCTAGCATTAAAACTAGCTATCCTACAGCCACAGCATTACCCCATCCAGCACTCACAATGGACATGATTGATCCTCCCAGTGTGCAAAAAGTGGTAGTGGAACACATTGTCAGAACAAATGACACTGCTGCATCACAACCTGCTTCTTTTCGTCTCAGGTCCTTCTCTGGGAAAGTTCCTAGACCAGTCAACGAACCAGATTTTGACACTTGGCGGGCGAGTGTTCAATTCCTTTTGGATGACCCTTCTATTTCTGACCTGTCCCGCACAAGGAGGATTCTTGATAGCCTTCTCCCTCCTGCGTCTGATATCATTAAGCATGTGAGTCCCCAGTCTTCACCTTCAGTGTACCTGGAATTGTTGGAGTCTGTCTACGGATCAGTGGAGGATGGTGATGAACTTTTAGCAAAATTTATGGCAATGCTACAGAATCCGGGGGAGAAGCCCTCCAGTTATCTGCACCGGTTGCATGTTATGTTGAGCACAACTGTAAGGAGAGGTGGCATTGCAGAGGGTGAGCAAAACCGTTATCTGGTAAGGCAATTCTGCCGTGGATGTTGGGACAATGGATTAATTGCTAGCCTGCAGCTAGAGAAGAAAAAGACCAACCCACCTTCCTTTGCAGAGCTGGTAGTGTCCATTCGCACGGAGGAAGACCGGCAAACCTCGAAAGAAGATTGAATGAGAAACCATTTTGGGTTGAACAAACACAGCAATGTCCCCAAATTGAGAACTGTTACTCATCAAGCGTCAGCATTCTCCCATGATGCAGTTGGTGGACCGGCTGAAGAGGTGAATACCATGAGAGCGCAGATATCTGAAATTCATGCACAGGTTGCTGCTATGCAAGCCTCAACGTACCAAAAGTGCCAGCCTGATTATTCAAAAAATGCTGATGTAACGCAGTTAAAGAAAGAGCTAATCGAATTACAAGCACAAGTAGAAGCAATGAAAACATCTGTTCCTGGTAAAGTGTCCAAGGAAACCCCAGCAGCTGTGGAAATAGCTGGACTAAAGAAGGAAGTTGCGGAGTTAAAAGCTCAGTTAACAGCCCCTAAGATATCCCAACATCGGTCAGGGAAGCCGACTATTTCCAAAGGCCCATCACCAGCATTCCAGCATAGACAAACTGGCAAGGATGATAACAATCAGTTTAGAAGTGGTTCTGTGACTTTCACTCGTCCTCGTCCTGGATACTGTTTTAGATGTGGGGAAGACGGACACCTTGCCATCAATTGTGAAAATGATCCTAACCCTTCTAAAGTAGATGAAAAGAAACGCCAGTTGAGGGAAAGACAAGTCCAGTGGGATTTAAAGAACCAAACAGAGACCTCTCAGTTAAACGCCAGACAGTCTCTGTAGCAGGGCATATGGAGACTGGAACAAAACATCAAGGCCCTCAAACGAAACTGCCAAAGGGACTAATCGGAATGAAGTGTACGGCTCAAATCTATGTTGACACAATTAAAGTGAACTGCCTTTTAGACACTGGTTCTCAGGTGACTACAATCCCTTTGTCTTTTTACGAAAATAACTTGTCTCTTTACCCCTTGAAACCACTGGAGTCTTTGCTTGAGGTGGAGGGAGCTAATGGACAATCTGTACCTTACCTTGGGTATGTGGAGGTAACTTTGATGTTTCCCAAAGAGTTCCTAGGAACAGATGCAGAGGTTACCACGCTAGCACTGGTGGTCCCAGATCTTATAAATGTGCCTCAAGTACTTGTCGGAACAAATACATTGGATGCACTTTACTCCAGATATGTACAAGATGAGGTCAGCCCCAATCCAGCTTTTCATGGATATGCAGCTGTACTGAAGACACTTGATGTGAGACATAGGCAATCATGTGCTGAAACCCTTGGATGTGTGACATTAAAAGGGACAGTCCCTGAAACTGTGCCAGCAGGACACACCACTGTTCTTGATGGGTCTGTCTGCCTAACTTGTCTTCCAGCTGAAAAGCTGACTGTTATAAGTCCTCCCGCAATGTCTTCTCTGCCAGGGGGTTTATTAGTTGCTAATGGGCTGCACACATTACCTGTGAAGCGTTTTTTCTCCTTGCCTGTAGTAGTCAAGAATGAAACCCAGTCTAATATAATCATCCCTCCCAAGACTGTAATTGCAGAAATGCATGCTGTCCACCAGGTTATAGACAAGCCCTTGGCAAGTGATGATTCTGAAACACCGGAAAAGTCTAGAAACTCTCAGATAACTCTTGATTTTGGAGACTCTCCACTGCCTTTTGAGTGGAAGGAACGAGTATCGGCCTTGTTAAACTCTATGCCTGAGGTTTTTGCTCTGAACGCAATGGATTATGGGCACACCGACAAGGTGAAGCATCGAATTAAATTGAGTGATGAGACTCCTTTTAAGCATAGAGCCCGTCCCATCCACCCACAAGATATCGATGCTGTGAGGAGACATCTACAGGAGTTGTTAGCAGCTGGGATTATACAAGAGTCTGAATCCCCGTTTGCTTCCCCCATTGTAGTCGTTAAAAAGAAGGACAACTCTGTGAGGCTGTGCATTGATTTTAGGAAGCTAAACTCTCAGACCATACGAGACGCATATGCACTCCCAAACCTAGAGGAAGTTTTCTCTGTGTTAACTGGTTCCAAGTGGTTCTCCGTCCTTGATCTAAAGTCTGGGTATTACCAGATAGAGATGGATGAAGCGGACAAGCAGAAGACGGCATTCGTATGCCCACTTGGTTTTTGGGAGTTCAATCGTATGCCGCAAGGGATCACCAACGCGCCAAGCACATTCCAGCGGCTTATGGAGCGCTGCATGGGTGACTTAAATAGAAGAGAAGTCTTGGTATTCATAGATGATCTTATCATCTTCTCTGAAACCCTTGAAGAACATGAGCGTCGGCTAATACAAGTTCTGAACCGCCTGAAAGAATATGGGTTGAAGCTCTCACCCGAGAAGTGCAAATTCTTTCAAACATCTGTGCGCTACTTGGGACACATTGTCTCCCAGAATGGTGTAGAAACTGACCCATCAAAAATTGAGGCCATTAAAACCTGGCCAAGGCCCCAGAATCTCCGGGAATTAAAGTCCTTTCTAGGATTTACCGGATATTACCGGAGATTTGTAAAAGATTTCTCCAAGATTGCCAGGCCGCTCAACCATCTCACAGCTGGCTATCCCCCTGTTCGGAAGGGAAGAAGGAAAGATAAAGACCATACTTGCCTAAATCCAAAAGACTCCTTGGGTGATAGATGGACCACTGAGTGTCAACAGGCGTTTGACAGCCTTGTGGAAAAGTTAACATCCGCTCCTGTGTTGGGGTATGCCGATCCTCGTCTGCCTTACTTATTACATACAGATGCATGTGCTACAGGTCTCGGAGCGGCTCTGTATCAAGAACAGCAAGGACACATGAGAGTCATAGCTTTTGCCAGCCGTGGATTGACAAAGTGTGAGGCTAAGTATCCGGCTCACAAGCTGGAATTTCTGGCTCTCAAGTGGGCAGTTACCACAAAGTTCCATGACTATCTGTATGGAGCCGATTTCACGGTGGTTACGGACAGCAATCCACTCACTTATGTCCTTACTTCTGCAAAACTAGATGCCACTAGTTATAGATGGATATCCAGTCTCTCAACGTTCAACTTTAAAATACAATACAGAGCTGAAGCCCAAAATCAAGATGCGGATGGATTGTCCCGTCGTCCCAATGGTGAACCATCGGATGATTGGCAATCTAAAAAAGAGCAAGAGAGAATCAGACAGTTCACTTTACATCACCTGGCAGATCTTGAGGGCAACACCAAGACCATCTTACCCGAAGTGGTGAAAGCCATCTGTGAGAAACATCGAGTCAGTCAATCCCTCGATTCTCGGTCTGTCTCAATGACTTTGGTAGAGTCTCTGAGCATGAATGTGAAGGCCTTGCCTCCAGGAATCCAGAGAGAGGTTGTTCATGGTCTCCCAGAGATACCATGCCTGTCTGAAGAGGATCTGATTAAGAAGCAACGAGCTGACCCTGAGATAAAAGAGGTGATAGATTACTTGGAGTCTAATACCAAACCTTCAAACATGAAATTCTACTTACCTGCATTAACCCTGTGGATGAGACAATGGAACAAACTCGAGCTGAAGAATGGGGTGTTGTATCGGAAGCGAATGGATGGAGGAAAAGTGTTAAACCAGCTGGCCTTACCTCAAGCTCTTCGAGAAATTGTACTTACCAGTCTCCATGATGACATGGGCCATCTTGGTCTGGAGCGAACACTCGATCTTCTCCGGTCCAGATTTTACTGGCCGAAGATGGCAGCAGATGTGGAAAAAAAAATCAAAACGTGCGAGCGCTGTATTCGTAGGAAAACTCCTCCACAGAAAGCGGCCCCCTTGGTAAATATTCAGACCCATAGGCCACTAGAACTGGCTTGTATGGACTTCCTGACCCTGGAACCAGACAGCAGTAACACCAAGGATATTTTGGTCATCACAGACCATTTTACCAAGTACGCTGTCGCGATACCAACCCGTAACCAGAAAGCACAAACAGTTGCTAGATGCCTTTGGGATAATTTCTTTGTCCATTACGGCTTCCCAGAAAAGCTGCTCAGTGACCAGGGGCCAGATTTTGAATCTCGTACTGTCCAAGAGTTGTGTAGGATTGCTGGCATTCGCAAAGTGAGAACCACCCCCTACCATCCTAGAGGGAACCCGGTGGAGCGCTTTAATCGGACCCTTTTGCAGATGCTAGGCACATTGGAAAACAAGAACAAAGCTCATTGGAAAGATCATGTCAGACCACTGGTGCACGCATATAATTGTACCAGGAATGATGTAACTGGGTACTCACCATATGAGCTTATGTTTGGTAGACAACCTCGACTACCGGTTGACCTTGCTTTTGGGCTTACTACCAACTTTCCATTCCAGTCTCATTCCCAATATGTGAAATCCCTGAGAAGTCGACTTGAGGAGAGCTACAGAGTTGCTACTCACAATGCATCAAAAGTAGCTGATCAGAACAAAAGACGTTTTGACAGAAATGTAGTTGCCTCTGCACTTGAGTCAGGTGATCGAGTCCTTGTGCGAAATGTCAGATTAAGAGGGAAACACAAATTATCAGACAAATGGGAATCTGAGATCTATGTAGTACTCTGGAAAGCAGGTGACATGCCAGTGTATACAATCTGCCCAGAAGGGAAAGATGGACCGATCCGCACCCTACACCGTGATTTGCTGTTGCCTTGTGGGTTTCTGCCTGTGGTTGAAGGTGAAGAAATGGGTTCTCCAAAGATTCGTCGTAAGCCTAGAACCAGATCTCAATCTGCAAATGGAGCAGAAAACCTGGAACGCCAGACTAGCAGTCAATCAGAATCCGAGGATGACAATGTTCCCATAAGGAATTCGGAGCGCCAAATGGAATTCAGCACAAGAAACATCTTACCTTCTTCAGACCATCCTAGGACTGTGGAGATCCTACCTGAAATGGAGCCCATTGAGTCACCTCCTGCTGCAGCGGAGCCTGTGAATGAAACCTTACCTGACAACTCTAAATTCCCTCCAGCTGCAATACACCCTATAAAAGAGACGTTACATGATATCAGACTAACAGACTCAGCAGATAATGAACCGGATAATGAAGAAGAAAGTCACTTACCTGTGATAAATTCTGTTGAAGCTGACACTGATGGAGTTGCCTCTGGCCGAAATGACAACACCATTGGTGTGGAGAACTGCGGAGGCAAATGCACTAAAAAGACTGAGCTTCCAGAGATGTCAGAGCTTGTGAATGAAAGAAAGTTGGAGTGTCCTAGCCTATCAGACCCTGTGAGTAAAGAAGTGCAGTCAATTGATCAAAGTCCACCTGCCCCAGATGTTTTTGGTGACCAACCGGTCATGGAGGATGACCTAGGAGCCATTGGCCCTAGACGCTCTAAAAGGCAGTGTGGACCCCCTAACAAATTCCAGTATCACAAACTCAGAAATCCGTTAACACTGGTTATTCAGTCACTACTGCAAGGTTTGAGTTCAGCACTTACAACTACCTTGGAAGAATCCACGTTTGTCAGTGATCAGTCTGTAAACATGCCTGGTGTTTCTCCCTCAGTGGTGACAAGTCAACCCCTAGCATGCCCGAGGACGTGCCTGAATTCAGTGGGGGAAAGTGTAACCCAGGTTACTAGTGGTTAGTGGCTGAGAAAAAAATAAAACGAAATAAACAAATCCTTGAGTTAAACACACTAAGTATAAAGAGGCTGAGACCATAAATGATGTAATTATTTTCAATTAATTACATAAAATTGTATAAAAGTATATATGTATAAAATATTGAAAGGTTTAAAATCCTCCAATGATATTTTCACATTACGATGTATCCAATGAGATCGCGTCTGACGTCACAAAAGCTCCGCCGTCGCGGGATTATTATATCCAGCACGTTCGAGATCTGTCTCTTTTCTCTATAACCGCTGATGCAAATGGACGCTTCTCGGCATCCCGGGAGATTCAGTGCCTCGAAGTCAGAGAAAAGTAACGGTTCAGAGAGAAGCAGATTGTGTGAAGAGTGACACTTTGGAACGCGTATGCTCCGGAAATTTCCCGTTGGTCGATTTACATGTGATGAGTGAGTTCCTTGGCCGGGTTTTTTTTTCTTCCTGTGATGTTTGTTGAGTTCGTGGAGCCAGCAGCTGAATGTTGCCTGTTGTGGATTGATCCAAGTGTGAATCCTTCTGATTCGTGAATCGTCTCAACTCCTTCCTGCACTTTATGCATCTTGGTAGAGTTGGACTGGCGGGCCCCCTGTAGAGTGAATCCTTAGAACTTCTTGTGAACTTGAACGCGTTTTCATCGAACGGTAGGAGAGGAATTGCACTACAAACTTGATTTTTTTTTGTATTCGTCCTAATCCTGGATCAGCTGCACCGACTGTGAATTACACCACATCAAGGATTTTTCCATTTTTTTATGAGAAACTGAACTGAATTCATGGACTGATTTTATTTTATTTTTTTTAATTTTATTTCGTTTTGAGGTTTTCCAATTCAATGTGAATGAACCTTGTGGTTATTGGGTATTCAGTCAATAACTGAATTGTTTCAAGTTTTATTTTAATTTGTTCATGTTAAACTGATTGGATGCTTGTTTAGAGAGTGAAAACTAAATAGGGTTTAATTCAAGAAAAGGACTCAGAAAAGAAAGAGGCAAAGTTTTATTTAGTCTCACTACATATGCAAATTTAAATTGACCTAATTGAATTCTGACTTAAGGTTGATTTGCGGTTTCCATAGAGTGAAACATCCATATCATTCCTGGAAAGAAGGGAAATGTGCACATTTAGTATAGAGTAAATACTCATATGTCATTGCATTCAAATGAAATCAATTGTTGTTTTCAATACAGTTAAATCTTGCTCTTACCAAAACTCTTGATCGTCTGAGTTTGTTCACTCCTGTTGCACCATCTCTCTCAGCAGACAAACCTAGTCTTCTGATCATATTGGTCCAGTTGTAAAATCGACATAAAATGTATACCTCAAGTGTTGGTTACAGGTGTCTTTGTGCCTCTTAACAGACACAAAATGCAATTAAAATGTCTGTCCAACATGAACAGGTCCCTCACATGACAACGAGATGTCACTTTAGCCACTTAGCCATTGTTTAAATTCACCTGTTTTAGCCGGCTAGCTGTGTCTCGCGCTGAAGTCCCGTGGGAATGCTGTTGTAGCCAGAAAAAAAGGCAAATAGTCCAGTTGGGAAGAGCGTCGTGTGTATGAAGAGGCTCTGCTCATCGGCTCATCAATTCTTCGTATCGAACGTGTCCGAGAGAAACAGTTTTCGGTTCTGTACTGCTGATCAGAGGACCGCTGCTCGTTCGGTTTCAAGCGCGTGCTCAGTATCAGCTGCTCGTGAGTTCATCAGATCTCTCAGCAAAACATGACTCAGTTCAGTGAACGGTTGGAGTTACAACATATAATTCAAGACATTAGTTTATTTCTATTCGGAGGGACTGTCACTCATGTCAGAAAGTGAGCAACTAAAGTAACTTCATCAGCGCTGATTTGAGACGTGAACCGTTTAGAACGATTCAGTCCGATTTGGTGAACTAGTTCTCCCGGTTCACTAAAAAGAACCGGTTCAAAAGAACGATTCATTCGTGAACCGGACATCACTAGAGTGATGATCTGATTGGGCTCACAAGTGAAGAAGAAATGGTTCATAGACAAAAGAGAACTGGAGCGCTGCTGGAATCCCTTGCACCTTCTGGTGCTCTTGGAAGGGTTAAATGTAGGGATGCACGATATTAGATTTTTGCCGATATCCGATATGCCGATATTTTTCAGCTCCTTTTGGCCGATGCCGATATATGTTTATTTGTTACCTTTGTTTGGAACCAACACCATTTTGAGCAAAAACTTTTTTTTTTCATTCTGGTTTCAGATTTCTGAGGTCTCCTTACTAAAAGGATTCTTGTTGAAGATAAATAAATGTTAATAAAGTTCTTTGTATGATAAGAGTATATTAAAAGCCCTGAAAATAACAATAATACATTTAACCAATAATAAATAAAATAAAAAAATATTTTTTTACCCCAGATGCAGCTGTAACCTAAATATTGTATTTTGGGATTTAGCATTTGTGCACACCTATTGTAGAGCTCCTTGGATTATTTTTCATCATCCATTTCCTAAAATTTTATTACAGAATAATACACGGCATATAAAAGTATTTAATGTACAAGTGTCTTGCTTGTGATTTATGACATCATTACTGATTTGTTTATTCAGAACAAGAAGTAACTTTAGTTTATTAAAATTCTACTGTATAACTACTTCTAGTAGTTAGTGTAACAAGTAGTGTATTCTACTTTTCATTGTATAACTGTAACAACAGCGCCCCCACTACATGTATAAATATATAGCGGTTTGGAGGTCGGGCACTAAGACCTGGAGGAGCTTCTGCTACTGTGGAGGCTGCCGCATGCGCTAGAGAGTGGGGAGACGCGATTGGGCTTGTTTTGGGTTCGTTTTGGACTAGTTGTTGTGAATACCAGGCAAATCTGCTGCTGACGGTCACGTGCATTCACAAATTTAAGGCAGCATTTAAAAACAGTCAATATAAATCACTGTATGCAATGTATTAGGTTTTTTTCACTTCAAGAATGACCGCAGTGCTGACATGGTCTTATCGCTGTAGCACTCCTTGCACACGTGAGTTATTGCAGGCGCATATTAACACGTTATCATATCGGCAAGGCATATCGGCATAATTTTTTCATTTTGGCCGATGCCGATTTATATATTTTAAGCGTTTATCGGCCGATTCCGATGTTGTGCCGATAATATCGTGCATCCCTAGTTAAATGTTTGGAAAATAAAGAATTTGGACAAAATCCAAGTCCAGGCACTCAATAGGATGCAAAAGTAAAAAAGCCTTTATTGGTAGGGCTAAAACATTAAGGGTGCTTTCACACCTACCTTGTTTGGTCCGGATTTTCGGACTTTTCAGTTTGGTACGAACCAAGATTACAGGTGTGAAACCTCCCTCGGACCATGGTCCGGACCAAACAGACGAAATTTGGTCCGACGAAAAGAGGTAGTCTCGGTCCGGACCAAACAGAACAAAGGTTTGGTTCGTTTCTTGTGTGAAAGCATTTTCTGTATAGTTCGGACTTTCAGACCATTTACAGGAAGTTCTGGTGTAGGATTAGTGAAAAAACACAGATTAAACTTACAGCACATGCAGTGATGGAGCGCGCAGCATTTTAAACAGAACCGCTTGTGTAGTCATGTCAGCTCGCGTGAACAGCGTGCTCTGCTTGACTATATATATATATATATAGCAACGCAAATGATTGCTCCGTCACGGGATGTCTGCTATATTATTTATTTAAGCTTATTTATTAAATTCAGGCAAATGATGAAACATTTATTCAAATTAAGATACAAAATACAAAGCTTTCTACAAAACAAATCTTAATGAAGTGGTCAAAATTATTTCTGACTCGATGACTTTGAAATATATTGCACATCTTTGCACGTTTCATAATCAATATAGCCTAGATGAAATTTAAAAATAACATTATAATATTTAAACATAACTATAAAATAAAATGCATTGTTTGGCTAAAAAGCCTATCTTCTAGGAGCTCCTCCTTTCCTGTCGGCGCCGATCAAATATTTGCACAACGAGGACGTTCATTTGGTGAATTTGCCTCGAGTATAGTTGGTGCTGCAGATAGTAATCCCATAATTAAGAGTATTGGCAACGATGCGTCTGTTCATTCATTCTTGTCAAAGTTAGCCGCTGAATTGACAACACACTGACGTCAGACGCACGTCCGCTAACAAACCAATCAATGTTAAGCTGCAGCCCACACAGATGATGACGACAGGACGCCAGTGCTTCATGTAAAGTTCTTTGGTGCGCTGACATAACTGCAATGTGAAAGCAAACCAAAAAGAACCAAATGTCCAAACACAAACTTTGGTTCGGACCTTGGTGCGGACTTTCAGGTGTGAAAACGCCCTAAAACACCAACGCGTATCGGCCCATTGGCCTTCATCAGGGTGTTGGTAACAAACAGACAGGATCAAGCACTACTCATAGTTGCATTGGTTTCAGGTGTGCCACTCTGGCACTTGCAACACAACTTTTGCCCACTACAGGCAAAAGTTCAGATAATGGCTAATGCCAAAAGTTAAACCATACAAATACAAGGTAAAATAAGAGATCTCCAAGTGGAAAAAAATGGAGTGACACCAATACAAACATCTTGTGTACTCCATACAATTATGTCCCTAAAGTCAATAAATGTGAATAGGCTAGTTATATGCCATTCGGACTGGAAATATGAACTATCCAATGGCCAAACATTAGATGTAAAACATGGGAGTGATTCGACCCTAAGAGTAGTGGGCATTGAGGCTATTCGCCTTGATGCCAGGGGTGGGGATATCATCAAACGCCTTAAAGGGAGACATTTTGGATCTGTTCCTTGAGGGCCACCAGTCATCCAGGTCTCAATGAAGATTTTGACCTCTCACCTTTTTTTGTAATGGCTGTGTCTCAATAGTGACAGTGTATTGTTGTCCATGAATGTTTACTATTCTTTGAATGTACTGTAATGCCCATAACATAGTTCTAAAACGACAGAAGAAAAATCTTGACAATGAATTCAGAAGTAAGATGGGTAACTAGCCTATTCACATTTATTGACTTTAGGGACATAATTGTATGGAGTACACAAGATGTTTGTATTGGTGTCACTCCATTTTTTTCCACTTGGAGATCTCTTATTTTACCTTGTATTTGTATGGTTTAACTTTTGGCATTAGCCATTATCTGAACTTTTGCCTGTAGTGGGCAAAAGTTGTGTTGCAAGTGCCAGAGTGGCACACCTGAAACCAATGCAACTATAAGTAGTGCTTGATCCTGTCTGTTTGTTACCAACACCCTGATGAAGGCCAATGGGCCGATACGCGTTGGTGTTTTAATGTTTTAGCCCTACCAATAAAGGCTTTTTTACTTTTGCATCCTATTGAGTGCCTGGACTTGGATTTTTTCCAAATTCTTTTTTCAAGAAATGGTTCATGTTTGTGCCTTTACGAATTGTAGCAACAGAATGCGAAAATTTGCAGCGAACACTCGACTAACTTACACAGACACAACACAGCCGGGCCCGTTGAAGAAAAATGCCATTCCGTGGTCGAAGACGGGTGCAACCACTGTGGAGGTAATGTAAATTTTATTTATCCTTCCATTTGGGCACACTCGGCTTGAGGAAAGATGTGCAGTAATAAAATAATCATGCTTTACACACACGACGCTCTTCCCCACTGGACTAATTTGCCTTTTTTCCGGCTACAACGGCGTTCCCACGGGACTTCAACGCGAGACACAGCTAGTCGTCTAACACATTTTTATTTTTATTTAAACAATGGCTAAGTGGCTAAACTCATCTCGTTGTCGTGTGAGGGCCCTGTTTATGTTGGACGTACATTTTAATTGCATTTTGTGTTAGTTAAGAGGCACAAAGACACCCTTTACGTGTATGCCCCCAAAGCGCCGTTTTAGCTGAGGGGGGGCTCTGGGCATTAACTGTAATAACTCCAAAAGGATATAACGATCAAGATAAACGTAAAAATTCACCGGAGTTGTCCTTTAAAGTGTTATGCAATAACAGTGATCAGAAAATCTTATTTATTTAATTTTAATTAAACGTTTTAGAAGACTTTACCTTCCAGTCCAAATTCGGTGCACTGCTGCAGTTTAACACTTCAGTTATTAAATTATATAAAAAATATCCTAGTGGGATTTTTATTTCCCATAGATTTATCATGGCAGAAATTCATTAATTTTTAAATATATAATGCAACAACAGTTCACAACTCATGAGGCACCAATTACAGAAATAATATACACATTTTTGTGTGCAACATATGCACCTATTAAACCTTTTATATATGTAACTGTTTATATTTTCTCATATTGTCTTCAGCATGCGCTCACATTAAGATGACCTCAATAGTTTCATATTTATAAAGCATATTTCCATTTCATATGTATTTTAAAGTAGCTGCACAAAAACAACTACACAAGCCATTTTATTATTGATGGCTGTAACATTGAGTGTGGGAAATAAATAAGATAATAAATGTAGGCGATTGTTATAAGCACGTCGAAACAATTTCCTGCTAGTGTGGAAATTAGTGTATGTTTGTTTTAATTTTATCGGAACTATCTTGTCCAAATTATAGCGCAACACTTCACTACGATTAATAATAATGAAGAAATAATTTTTCCAGTGGGGTTTTTATTTCCCGTAGATCATGGCAGATATGAATTCATTTTTAATACAGAATATGCAGTAACAAATCACAACTCATGAGGCACCAATTGCAGAAAATAATATATATACACATTTCAAAGAACATCTGCTCATCTCAAACGCATCACTTTTATACCTTTGAATTATATTTTTCTCCAATTCCTTCACATAAACTTTAGCATGCGCTCAAACTCAGATGGCCTCCGTTGTTTCATATTCATAAAACATATTTCTGTTTCATATCTCTCTTAAAAGTAGCTGTGCAAAAATAACTATGTAAAATATATTGCTTTGACAGTTACCAAGCCGGAGGCGCCGCAAATAAATTAACCTAGACAGGAATAACAAGCAGGAAAGAACGTTTCAACATTGTAGGGTAATTTCAAATGTAATATACAAACATACAAACAGACCAGATACAAGTTTAATAACCGCAAACATCATGTCAAACAAAAAGGCATAAACTCAAAGTACACTTGTTCTGTAGATAGACGGTCAAATAATGGTGTTCACGTAAAAGGTGAAAAACACATATTTACATAGTGGAGCGTGCACGAGTCCTTCAGTGCTGTGACCTCACCGCCCCTCCACTGGTTCAGTGCAGTCATGTGACGCAGTGATCGAGCCCCGCTTCAGACGCACACGGGTCATTATGGTCCCTTTTGAAGGGCATAAAAATAGCCATCGTGGATGCTCAGGCAAACGAGTAGAAACAGAGCCATAAATCAGCTGACAACTGCACCGGCTTAGCCAATTAACACAAGTCTGAACCTCACAATATAAATGTTACATTTTCATATATCTATGAATGAATATTGTTTTTGAATGTTCTTTATATATGTATATATTTATATTTATCACTATTATTATACTAATTTTCTCATGATCTTTCCACCCCTTTGATCTAAAGGCTTGAAATAAGTTTTGTAGACATATAAATTGTGCCTACATAGGAGTTACTTTATAAAACTTGCAATTTATAAAAAATAATAATAATTGGACGAGCTGAAACATTCTTTTACGATATTGAAAATAGCAATAATGATGAAAGTATGTGGGTCCAAACTTTTTGACTGTATATTTTTTTTGTAAATCTATGCTTATACAAACCCTACCAATTCAACAGATTGAGGTCGGTAAGATTCTTAATAATGTTTTCGAATGAAGCCATCATGTAAAATCTGCACATATTACATTTTTAATCAAATTCATAATGTATAATTTTCTCAATGTAATCAAATCTTGAGCTGTAATTATTACATTATAAACTCATCATTGTCATAAATGTAATGGCTTTTAAAACATACTAGTATTTCTTGACTGTGCATTTTAAAAATCTAAATCCAGTCTTAAACTACCTGTGAAATGTTCATGCAATTATTATAAGATTTTAGATATATTTATCAAAATGTACTGTAAAGGAGTAATGCTTTATATAATAACTGAGTGACTATTTTTAAAGATTGCATTTCATAGGTAGTTTAAGACTGGATTTAGATTGTTTTTAAATGTACAGTAAGGAAATACTAATAATGTTTTTATAAACTCACCATATAGGTTTTAAACCATAATGTTATACATTTTTCAATGTAAAAATTATTACATTATGAGCTTATGATTTTTTTATTTCAAAGACAATATTATTTTAAATAAAATGTTCATAATATAATAAATGTAATACTTGTGTGCAGTTTTACATTGAGTTTCTACAAAGTCTCTTCTGTTCATAAGTACTGTATTTGATTCAAAATTCAATACAAATTGTGAAATATTACAACTTAAAACATCTGTTTTCTATGTCTTTATTTTCAATCAAATAAATGCATTATTTCTTACTGACTCCAAATGTTTGAACGGATTTATATGTGTGTGTTTGCAAGGGGTTGTTGCATATGAACGTCCTAAACATTAGACTCTATGAAGGATCTCTTTGGTTTGATTGACGCTACATGAATGGAGGTGTTGTCTCGAGCTAAACCGGGCTGCTTCTGCATACTGTCTGTGAATGAATGAGCCATGGCCAGAACCGGTTTGGTTTCTTTAAGGCAGAACTCTTTAGCATGCAGACTCCCGTTGTGCAGGCCGCCCATCGCAGGACCCTTGAGGTGCTCATAATAAGAGCCGGACGGTTTGGCGTACATTATCTCACCCGTCAGACCTTCGGTGGAGTGACCCTGCCAACCGCGAGGCGCCGGCTGCTGAAATCGAGCCGTTTTGTCCATGATTCCCATGAACGGTCGAGGTTTATAATCCACAGAGCCCGTCTGGCTGATTTTGGGCTTGTCCTTGGTGCGCACGTCCGGGCCTTTATCTGATAAACTGCTGCTGGATGCCAGGCTGCTGGTGGAGCTGGAAACCCTCATGCTGGTGTCTTTTCTGAGCTCCTGACTTTGAGCTCCAGAGGTCACGGACAGGGCAGTCCCATCTAGAGATGAGTGCACTTGGACATGATGAAGATCCTCAATTTCGTGGCGTCCTGGATCATCGTTGGTTGGCGGTAATGGGCTGATGTCGATGCCCGGTCCGGCTTTGAGCACGCTGGAAATATGGCGGCTGGGGATCGGGCTGGAGGGCGCGTATTGCGACTGGCTTTTGGTGTTTTTTGGACGTGCAGAACTGACCTGTATCGATCCGAGGTGCTGGTTGGTTTTGACAATCTGTGCCTGTTTGCTTGGCTGCAAAACGAGGCTCTTTTGAGCAACAGACTCCCTGTGTGGATGTCGGAGGCTTTGTTTGCGAGGCGGTGAAACCGAGCGGCCGTTAGAAGTCCTGTTTAGCGAGTAGATGCTTTGAGACCAGGCCTCAGAGTCATCCTCTTCATCCTCGTCCTCATCGATGTGCTCTGTCTCATCCTCCTCTCGATCTGCGAGCTCTTGGTCCGCTGGCAGGTTAGACAGCCCTTGTTGTTTGCTCTGGCTGCGCTGCATCTGCTTACACTCGTCCTCCACGCGCGCCAAAAGTCGGCAGATCTCGCGGTTATTCGGGCAAAGCTTGGTCGCCTCGTGCAGGTCCGCTAACGCTGCGGTGAACTGTCTGTGAGCAGAGTTCAGAAAGAGATGGAGGAGAGAGAAACGTAAGGAAAATTAAGAATGGCCAAGCACACAAATCAATCTCTGTATGAGAGCCAGGAGAATTAACACGGTAGATCTTCAAAACAATATTACTAAACTGACAATACTCAACAGTTGGGTACAATAGTCAATTATATATCATGTTTTTGGTATGGAATGAATTATATTATGATAATTTACAATTTATTAGTTTTATTAGTTCATGTAAGCTAATGTAGTACTGCACTTCTACAGGGCCAGAAGTCCCCGGCTCAAATTTTTGATTGTGTTGATACTTATTCTGAAGAGACAAGCATAAATAGTGATGAAAGCCAAAATATTTAACAACATATATTTAAAGAGTTAGTAGAAGGAGGGTCAAAATGACAATTCAGCAATTTTCTGAGATTTTGAGCCAAATTAAGGGGTGTAAAAATGACTTCCTTTTGGTGTTTTCATTTTAAAGGCCCTCGATGGTTCAGTCCCACAGATACGGAGATGTTAATGCAGCTCCATGAGTAAATTGGTCAATTGTATACATTTTCAGTCATCAAAAACCAAATGTGTGTTCAAGGCAACACATCTCAACACAGTATTGTGTGTTCAACTCAATTACATATCAAGTCATTTTTACATCCCTGAAAATTGGCTCCAATTCTCAGGTGAAAATTTTAATTTGGACCCCTCCTCCTCATTGGGTCCTTTCGCCTACGTCAAGCATGCCTTTTCAATTTGATTATGTAATGAGGGTCCACTGCAGAGATGCAAGGCAAGCATTTGTGGTTAAAGTATATAAATGTTTTTATTTTATTTTTTAGAAAGTGGTCGATGCTTTGGCTAGATAAGACCCTTATTCCTCGACTGGGATCATGTCGAGCTCTTTGAAGCTGCCCTTTGGACCTTCAAACCCTTGGACCCCATCCACTATACAGAGAAAAATCCTGGAATGATTTCTTTTCAACTGAAGAAAGAAATGAACATCTTGGATGCTATGGGGGTAAGTAAATTATCAGGAAATGTTAGTTCTGAAGTGAATTAATCCTTTAATGAGCAAACATGAACAACTGTATTTCAACATTAATAAATATGGTAACAGTTATTGCTCAGGGTTAGTTCATGTTAGTTGATGTATTAACTAATGTTAACAAATGAGACCTTATTGTAAAGTGATATTATATGCATAGTATTAAAACAGTTATCTTATTTATAATAACAATCATTATTTATAAGTTATATATTTTGAATGGGATATATATATATATATATATATATAAATATATAAAATAAAAGGGCTGGTTAACTTTTTTTTTTTTTTTAAATGTGGTCAATCAATTCTCGTCCATCAAGTCCTCAAATCAATATTTTTTTCCAAACTTATTTCCGCTAACATTAAAGCTACACTGTGATATTTTTCCCCCATCTAGCGGTGAAAAGGTATATGACCATCCAGTGAATATTAGTTTCTGTTCCTCCCAATTCCAATTTCGTTTTAACTCCTACGGTGGCTGATTTAGTCCAAGATTAACATGGCTTCCAGTTCGACCTCATCCATGAGTGTTCCTTCAATTGCTGAGGTTACTTTAGAAAACAATTATAATTTGCAGTTATTTAATTTGTCAGTTAACATGTAGGTTATGACATCTATGTAAAATGAATAATAGTTTTACGTTTCGTAATTTTTTTACCATTTCATTGCTAACATCAGCTATCAGGTTCCCAGACGAAAGCAAGTTAGTAAAGTAACGTTTATCAGTGCTATCGTTATTCTGTATATTGTACGACATCACTAGCGATGGCAAAGTTTACATTGTAAGCTATATCATTTTCTCTGTGAGCAGAGATCAGTTGATGTGACGGAGTTGCGAGGGAGAGCTAAGCGAAAGGCGAAGCTTGACTTAACGAGTATGTCCCTCTTTGGCTAATGTACTTTCAAGATGGAGGGGCAACATGGCGACCGGCATTCGAACCCCTCACCCGTATGTATTTTCAATGGCATATTATAAACTTGAGAGAATACTTTATTACTTGAAAGAAGTAAATATACATTCATATAAATATACATTAACACATTTTTGAAAGAACTAAGTGTTTTTAGCTAAGAATAAACAGTGTAGCTTTAAACAAGATTGACGTAAATCGAATTACTAGTCTTCTCCACTAGATTTCACCCATTTGCCTTGCGTGATGTTACAAAGGAGCGAGAGGCGCACATGTCACTCATTTATTCAGAGCTTAAATGGCAGCTTCCGGTGCATTGTCGCCTTTTGTAATCCTGAGGTGAAATACTGTAGTAGTACTACAAATCTACACAACCGCTAAAAATAATCACATACATGCGAATGCTTGCCTTGCATTAGGATCAAACTTGAGCGTTCACTTAAGCACGTACATTAGCCATTATAGACACATTAAAATCAACCGAGTCAGACAGCACAGGACCAATAATTCAAACCTAATAGATTATATTATAAACTGATTTCCTCAAATAAAAGTTAGTCAAGGTATTGCTGTCTGTTACCACAGCAACTACTTGTGTCCAGGTATGAACATGATCAGGGCCGTTTCTAGCCTTTCTGGCACCCTAGGCAAGATTCATATGTTGCACCCCCCCCCCCCCCCCCCCTTTTTAAACTATAACTTATAAAGCAAATATGACTTCCTTATTTCATGGGCATATTGTACATGCATTAATCGAATAATGTAGCTAGGTTTATTATCACTGAGATCACAGATGTTGGGGGGGGTTCGGGGGCATGCTCCCCCGAGAAAATGTTGATTTCTATGATCTACATAATTATGTGTATTTTAAGATGTTCTGAAGGCCAAAAAATTAGATAACAATAGCTTGAAAACCATGTCACTCGGCGCTGCTGCGGATTGAAGAACACACTGACACAAAGACTAAAAGACGGGACGAAGCCGTAGCCGAAGCCTCGCGCCAGTTTCATATGTTTTAAAGGTTAATCACATATTTTTTTAGGGGGGGCTGAGGCATAAGATCATAAAAAAGGGCCTAGTGACGCCTATGGTTATGACAGTAAAGCCTAGTTCAGACTGCACGATTTTCAAACTCGTTGGGTCATTGCTCTATTCACACTGCATGACTATCTGGGGTATCATTCAGTCACTGCTGTGTTCACACTGCACGATGGTTTGACGACAGAGGAGTTCACACTGCATGACTGAACAAGAGGAAGAATCGCCGACAACTCTCTCGCTCTCCGGTGTTTCCCAAACACACGTGCGATGTGACAAGTAAACAACGCGAGATCACACGTGCGTCAGACCGGAGTTCTCGCGCGAAACTTGGAATTGTTATTAAAAATGATAAACTGCACAAAGTTTGCTTCAAACTGTATGTGCGCTGATTTGAGGAGAAAAAGAAAAAAGATTATGGGGGAAGAAATTGTTGGAGAGACA
Organism: Pseudorasbora parva; assembly: GCF_024679245.1. Classification (NCBI taxonomy): domain Eukaryota; kingdom Metazoa; phylum Chordata; class Actinopteri; order Cypriniformes; family Gobionidae; genus Pseudorasbora; species Pseudorasbora parva. The sequence goes on from NC_090176.1 coordinate 49,033,369, forward strand.
GAGGGAGCCAGGATTGAGTTCTGCAAAGACAGTTTGAGGTAAATAAATAATTATTTAATGTGCTGCTGCTGTGGCTGGATGTGCAAATGTTTGGCCTTTGTTTCTGTTTGATAGAATTGTAAATATATCTATTAAAATACTGAAATTCTGCTTTATAACTCCTCCCTGAACCTCCTGCGGCCCTGTATCTCACTCTCTCATTGGCTGTCGGTGTAATTTTCAGTCAGAACGCTGTTCACACAGCAGGAGTTTGAATCGCCGACAGGTCCAGATATTTAGCATGCCAAATATCTCACCGGCGTCGGCGACTCGTCAGCGATTCTCGCTGATCGCGTCTTTGATTATTCACACCGAGTGATTGTCACTCGCGTGCACGAGCACCGATTTGCCTGTGATCTCGGGCATTTGTCGGCGATTTCACAAAACCTGTCGGCGACTCAAAATCGGGGCAAAAATCGGGCAGTGTGAACTAGGCTTAAGCCTACTTGATCAATTTACACTAAACAGCTATCTTTGATGTAATGTTTTTTTTATTCAAATGAACTGCTATAATGTTCTGCACCTGAAATGAGCATTGCGTGTGGTCCGTCCAGTACTAATATTCAGTGTAATGTTTTGCACAACGTTATGAGACCAGCTTAGTAGAGAACAAGTAACCAATAAGTAGTTTAACATACCTGTATATTTCGCTTTGTTTTTTCTTTTTACGATACTGAGCCCCTGATGGCTTTGACCTTTTCATGATGATGAAACTAAAGCACGCTGTAACGAGTAGAAATATGGTGTGGCCCCTTTAAGAGTTGCGCGCGCTCCCAGCAAACGAAGTCTGCATTTTGTGTATGTGCGCACTGAGTCTGGAGCTCCCATGTGTGGGGATTATTTTCTGTTTTCTGTTGCTAACAGTCAGTTATTTTGTTTTATTAAGTAATGCTGTGGACGGAAAGGGAGTTTGTGATGAGAGTTCAGCGGGGAATAAAGTGCGATCTGTTTGATGTTAATCGCCTCCGTGTTTGCATCCACTCCAGTTACATTAAGTGAGCTATCCGCATTTTTCACTCGGACACAAGCGTTACAACGCCACGGATGACGACGTTCCCTGCCGCCCTCTACATGATCTCATTTTATTACAGCAGCGCCACTATCACCATGGTGACTTCACTCCAATAATCGCAACTAATCATAATGCCTTGAAATAGCAAAAGTATTAAATATTAATAATAGAATATATATGAAATAACAAAAAAATCTTGTTGGGGCGGGGGCTCACTGGCGCCCCCCAGCTGTTGGCGCCCTAGGCGACCACCTAGTTTGCCTATGCCTAGAAACGGCACTGAACATGATTCTCGTGTATGAAAGTAACATGCACAAATGACGGGCTGAAAATCATCCGATATCCTTTTTATGTTATAAAAATATCCATAAAACAAAACTGTATAAAATACTTTTAATGTACCCGAGTGTACCTAAAATAAAACCAGTTTAATTTGCAGGTTTGTGACTCTTCTTTTCTTTTTAATTACCCACTTGTAAACTTGTGCACACTGTTCTTTTTTTATTAATAGTATGTGTTAAATCTATATGCATCGAGTTGAAAATCAAATCTATTTAAGAGCTATTGAATCTAAATCGATACCCAGCCCATATATATATATACATATACATTTCTGATGATTATCAATGTTGAAAGCAGTTTTGCTGCTTCATGTTTCTGTGGAAAACAAGCATTTTGTGCAATTTTTTTGTAACATCAAATGTGTTTCTCTTTACTGTCAAATTTGACCAGTTTAATGCATTGTTGCTGAATAAAAGTATTCATTTAACCTCTTTTTTTAACCCCAAACTTGGAATGGTAGTATATCTCAGTCTCCACAAAAATACGAACCGAATACATATGAGCTGCAAGAAAAACAACATATTTCATGCAATTGTGACTAGGATTGGATCTGAAGACGGTGGTCTGACCTGCTGCTGCGTTTGGCTCGGGCTCTAGCGTAGTACGCCTCGTACGATTTGGGTTTGAGCTCCAAAGCCTTTGTGGCAAACTCCTCAGCCAAGCCAAAGTCCTGTCAGAGAGAGAGGAGGGGAACGTCAGAGTTGCTGAATTTAGATTCACACCACAGGACTGCTGAATAGCTGTAAATTGGTCTAAATAATAGGTGATTTAATTAATGAACTCTTCAGATGTTGTTCATTGTGTCATCAATCAAAGGTGCAGACTGGAAATTGGCTCTGTATTGTGTCGGGAGACCTTTTGGTGCCGGGCTATTACTTCTGAATAGACCTTCAAATCAATTCAAGCCCACAAGAGTCATTTGCATCTTTCTCGTCTTGCTGTGTCTGACATTTTGAGAAGTGAAAAAACACAATCTGATTGATCCAGATCAGAAGAACTAGCAGGGGCGTCTCTAGACCTCGGCTCACTGCTCCAGATGTCTTTAAATGTCCCAGATGGGGCACAAAATCTCAGTTTTTACAGTTACGTTACAAGCGGTTCACACTGGCCAAAAAAACCTTGCACATAGCCCTTTTAAACTATTAATTAAATTGTTAATTGATCTAAAATAAAATTACTAAATCTAAAAATGTATATAAGCATAATATAAATAGAAACCACATACGTAAAAAAAAGAAAAACTAAATAGAAAACAACAAAATTAAACTAAACCTTAAATATTATTAAATACTGTAATATTAAATATAACTAAGATGAGACTGCCAGGCTGTTATATTTTAAAACTTTATCGTGGGTTATTTTTTGATTTGATATCAGAATACTGAACAAAATCTGGATGTCATTTATGTCTATCTCCTGATAAATTTTAAGATGTCTGAGAGTTAAAATAACCAGCCGCCTGCTGTAAAGAGAAATAATGTGAGGTGAGGTGTCTAATGATCTCTAATGCTGGTCTCTTACATTGGTTTTCCGGCGACAGCGGGAGAGATTGAGGTACAGAGACACACGCAGCTCCTTAAAGGCCTTCAGTTCATCACCGAAACCCTCTCTGGGAAACTTCCTCAATGCGTACTGATAGCGCTGAGCCGCTTCCTTCATCTTCCCTCTCTGAGGAGATGAGAAAACAAGTTCATCAATCACTCAGATCATCCTGACACAAATGTCAATCTGTTAAATGTCACATACACACATCATCTGCTCATTTATGCTCTGATAACAATCACTCAATGTGTCTTTATTTCCAGTCCCATTTCTCCTAGAGTGAAGCTCACCGCTTTAATAAGACACGTGGAGTTAACCATTCCCATTTTAATAAGCATTTAGACACTATCACATATCAAGACTCATCTCTGGGCATACTTGATTATGATTGACTTCAGCTGTCAAATATCTTAAGAATGATTATGCTACACTGTTTTGTCAGTCCAACTCACCCTCTTGAATGGTATTAGCTTTATAAATCAATAGTTTTATTATCTTGTATATTATACACACACACAACATTATGACCACCTAATATTGTGTTGGTCCCCCTTTAGCTGCCAAAACAGCCCTGACCCATCAAGGCATGGACTCCACTGACCCCTGAAGGTGTGCTGTGGTGTCTGGTACAAAGATGTAAGCAGCAGATCCTTTAAGTCTTGTAAGTTGCGAGGTGGGGCCTCCATGGATTGGACTTGTTTGTTCAGTACATCCCACAGATGCTCGATTAGATTGAGATCTGGGGAATTTGGAGGCCAAGTCAACATCTCAAACTCGTTGTTGTTCTCCTCAAACCAATTCTGAAGCATTTGTGCTGTCAGGAGTATTATCCTGCTGGAAGAGCCACAGCCACCAGGAAATACCATTTCCATGAAAGGGTGTACATGGTCTGCAACAATGCTTAGGAAGGTGGAGCATGTCCAAGTAACATCCACATGGATGGCAGGACCCAAGGTTTCCCAGCATGCCATATGTTCCCAAGGTAAGCAATGCACACACACCCGGCCAACCACGTGATGTAAAAGAAAACGTGATTCCTCAGACCAGGCCACTTTTTTCCATTGCTCCGTGGTCCAGTTCTGATGCTCACGTGCCACTTTTGGTGCTTTCAGCGAGGTCAGGGGGTCAGCATGGGCACCCTGACTGGTCAGCTGCTATGCCGCCCCATACGCAACAAATTGATGCACTGTGTATTCTGAAACCTTTCTATCAGAACCAGCATTAACTTCTTGAGCAGTTTGAGCTCCAGTAGCTCGTCTGTTTGATCGGACCACACGGGCCAGCCTTCGCTCCCCACGTGCATCAATGAGCCTTGGCCGCCCATGACCCTGTGGCCGGTTCTCCACTGTTCCTTCCTTGGAGCACTTTTGATAGATACTGACCACTGCAGACCGGGAACAGCCCACAAGAGCTGCAGTTTTGGAGATGCTCCAACCCATTCGTCTAGCCATCACAATTTGGCTCTTGTCAAACTCACTCAAATCCTCACGCTTGCCCATTTTTTCTGCTTCTAACACATCAACTGTAAGGGCAAAATGTTCACTTGCTGCCTAATATATCCCACCCACTAACAGTAGTCAGTAATCAGTGTTATTCACTTCACCTGTCAGTGGTCATAATGTTACGCCTGATCTGTGTATGTATATAATTTATAATCACAATCAACATTTCTCGCACTCCAGTCACCCTCATGGATGGGTCATTTATTTAAATGATATAATTATGAATTATAATGGATATTAATCAACTTGGAGCTAGTAAAATCTATGTGTAATTACACACAACTTGAACTGTCTTACCTTATACAGCAGGTTTCCTTCCTCCATGAGCTTCTGCAGGAGGATGATGAGGATGTCGGGTTTGGAGGTCGCCATCGCCCAGGCTGCGTTACCTTGGATACAGAGAGAGAAAGAGGTGGTCTGTTACATTAAACCGCTCTTTAAAAACACAGCTTAGGAGAAGAATGTAACTAGCGTGAAATAAAGTTACCTAAAGAGTGTACCTGTTCGATCATAAGGTGACGTTCTGTAGCCTGACGATGGTTTTAGTGAAAGCAGTTAAAAGAGAGAAGAATGAAAAACAGCAGAAAGAGACGTGCAAAGAGAAAATGCAGTAACGTCCATCCACCTCAGTCACACCAGACCAGACAGAGTCTCCAAAATTTAAATGTGTTTCACTATCACACCAACATAAATTATTAATATAAATCAGGAAATAAATCCCAAACTAAATGTTCATGAGCTGAAGGAAAGCTGATAAGTAAAAAAAACAAAAAAAAAACATTTAAAAACCTGTCAAAATAATAGTTTTATTTATTCACCTTTTGGCTGTATTTTTCTGAGGTGTATATAATAAATGTTGTGCATAGTGCTGTCACTCGACTACATTTTTTTTTTTACTTATCACATTTCTTCTGTGATCAATCAAGATTAAAACTATAGTTTTTTTTTTAAATCATTAATATTATAATTGTTTAGTTACTTTCCAAATTTATGTAGAAACAAAGGCTGTTGTAATGGCATATTTTATGAATAAAGCCAGTATCACTGATACTAAACCTGCTACTGATGTATTTATGAAAATTATTTAAAAGAAGAAACAGAAATTCAATATTACAGCTGAATAACATGACAAATCAAAGTAGGCGGGCTTTATGTTCACAGGAGCTGCTGAGCTCAAATTCCAGCACGACTCAACGCTTCAGTAAACAGTCAAAGTGTGAGGTAACAAACTTATCTAATTTCACCATTTTTAGGATGCGTTCACACTTGTCATGTTTGGTTCGATTAAAACGAACCCTGGTGCGGTTGCTCGTTTAGTGCAGTTCATTTGAACATATGTGAACGCTGCCATCCGATCCCTGGAGCGCACCAAACAAGCGGACCGAGAGCGCTAAAAAGATGTGTCTCGGTCCGCTTCCAAACGAACTCTGGTGCGGTTTGATTGATATATGAACACAACACGGACCAAAGACATGTAAACGGACCAAAAAACAGGGCGTAATGTCACAAGATGCGACGCATGCAGCTGATTTGACGACGCGGAAAGATCAGTTTATCCAAAATGAATAACTTTAACGTTAGAGGGCAAACGTGGAGCAACGAGAAAGTGCCTCATCAATATTTGGTCCGACGAGCATGTTTTGAAAATGCTAGAAGAAACACACAAAAAGCAAACCTGGTTCTTCTCATCAAAGGACCCGTGTTGCCCATTATTAGCAGGAGCGGACGACAGAACTGCTGTCTCTTTTGCATAAGAGACGCCCGTCTCTTTTCTGCACAGCGGAAGAAAAACCTGCTGCTGTTTTGAACATTTTATGAGCTCTTCATGAGTTCTCAGCGGGTAAGAATAATGCCATATGTACACGCATAAAATGATGGCGTTTAATCCAGCACACAGCATTGACGTTCGGTAAGCAAGCTCCTACGTCATATAAGCCGACCAATCAGGTTGTGAGCGTCTCCCTATGCCTTTGGTCCGGTAACTTTAAGTTCGCTGTTAAAAATGGCAGTGTGAACGCTAAGCAGACCAGGACTATATGTTTTGTTTTTGTTTTTTGGTCCGGACCGAACTACAAGTGTGAACGCACCCTTAATTGAAAATAGACCAATATAATTTGCATGATTCATGTAATGTAATAATTAGTAACTGTCATTTTGAGGGGACAAGAAACATTAATTAAGCTGCTTTCATAAGTGTACATATCGTGAATGAATTTAATAAACTTAGTTACCTAGTGTTTGAAAACTTCAGTAAATTAAAACTGAATATCAGTAAATTAAATATCAGTTAACCCTATGTTTACTTTCTTCACTGACAGAATAAAAGACTATCAGTCAAAGCACAGCTTTTAGGAGAAGAGACAGGGCAAGAAAAGAGAGTGATGACTGAGAGAAAGTGATGGAGATAAGGAAAGAGCAGGTATTAACAGATAATCTACTGCCCAATCACATGGTTTAAAGCTATTTCTTATGCGCATTTAGAGATGTTTGAAGGCACAAAAATGGATATGTAGATCAGAGAAATTAAAATGGTCTCTGGGTAGCCCCTGAACAAGCTCAGATTTGGGACCTCTGTGATTAAAACCCTGCCTACAGCCCTGTTTAACTACATGTCATGTGAGCATTAACTGACATCAGAGAACTGTGAACATGTGCATGTGATGTTAAATTATTGAAATATCTTAATCTCATGGGAACTTAAAGCAAATATTTTACATCAAAGAGGGTTGGATGACCAAACATTTGGGAATCTGATTTAAAAAGCACATTTGACAGACACTATGGGTGGGTTGCACCAATAAGTATTAAGCTTAAATCTATATTAAGTAAAGGTTTTGTCTTGATTTTGTTTGGGGTGTACTAGAATAAAGTTTCATGCTTGATTGTTCAAATATTTTACATTATTACAGCTCCTTTCTCCCCAGTCTGGCTCGAGTGTGCCAATTTCGATGAAGCCACTCCTTTAGAAATACGAAATGTGCTTTGATTGGTTAGCTGGCCCAGTGTGTTGTGATTGGCACCACTTAGAGCGTGTTCAAGAAATGTCCCGCCCCTCCAATAACCACAGGCTCTATTCAGATGTAAATATTACTGATGGCATTATTTTCAAACCAATTTGAGCCCAATCCAGACCCTGACAAGAGGATAGTGCTAAAAAGATTTCACAGGACATTTCAGAGTGGTGTGTGTTTTGTAATTTTCTTATACATTATAGATTCAATGTTATCCACCATTTAATTGTGATATTTGTCGGAAAGCTATTGTTATAAAAACAGCAATCGATTACAAAACCATGGCTATTATTTTCTAAGGAGCAATGAAACGTCTTACAAAAGCGAGAGCTTATACAAACAGAAAACAAGCTGTTCTCAACAAATTGTGCAGTACAGATAAACTTTGGGGTTATAATGTTGAGGAACAAAGTTTAAAATCAATTTGAACAACTCATCAGCCTTAGGAAAGCCAATCAAATGAGTTTTGGAAACGGGGTGAAAAAAACAGCATCTCTTTAACATAGCGACAGCTCAACCAGGCCTCACATCCTTATTTATGTATACCATGGGCGGAGATTATTAAAAATGAGTAACATTATGACTTAATAAACCCAGAAAGATCACGTTGTAGTCCAAACATGTCGTTGATTGTAGTTCTTGGAAAGTGGATTGTGTTAAATAAAATATCTTCCTTCGGAGTGGACTTTGAGCTTTGTAACCTTGCAGATCTTTTTCATGCTCAAACAGGAGCATCACACACTAACTAAAGTTGCAAAAGTGGAAACGCATGATAGGACGCCTTTAAATGTAAAAGTAAAGTGCTCCATTATTTAAATCTCAGTCAGAGATTAACTCGCAGGTCAGGAGGTTAAAACGAAAATGGAATTTTAACAATCGACGTTTAATTACAAAAACGAATCAATCACGGCAGACAAAATGACTCGCAGATTAGAATTTTAATCCCTGATTTGTTAATCTGTGTTTAACATTGAGTGGCTCAACACATCTTTAAAATAAATCCTAGATCAACAAATGCTTGATTAGCTCTAAACTTTGCTAATTATAATTGCTGCAACCCACCATATATTTAATCTTTGCTATGCTAGAAACACTTTACTTCAGACGGTGTTTTAATTTTAATTGTGACTATGATTAGTTAATAGGATAGTTATTCATTTTATGTGAAGTGTAATTTCTGTCATAAATAATGACATAAACCACCTTTAAATAATGTTTAAACATCTTATCAAAGCTAGTTTATAACATCATAATAAATAATACTGAACTAAACTAATTTGGATGTTAAACATTCTCATAAACAAAGACTATGATTGCTTGTGGGCAGATCACACACACACACACACACACACACACACACACACACACACACACACTCAGAAGGGTCCGTGAAGTAAGAGCTTCAGGAGGAAAGATGTGATTGGCTAATAAATATTACAATCTCGTTATTGACGATAGTGACCATTGATTTAGTGAATCAACTCTAAACTGATTTAATAAAAAGATGCATTGATTCTAATTTTGTCATGAATTAAACCATTTCAAAACTGTTTAGTCCAATTATGACTGGAAAAAAAAAACATTTTTTTCATTTCAAAGCAAATGCATGAATATTGATAACAGATTTATCCGTGTTATCCAGTGGAAGTGCACATCTCACCTAGTTTGGCTCCTTTCTTCAGTAAGGTCAGCACAACGGAGGTGTTTCTGCAGCCGATGGCTCGATCCAGCGGCCTCATGCCACTGTAGTCCACATGCTCCACCACAGCACCCTTCTCAACCAGATAATGAACCTGCAAAACACACTTCAAATCATCAGGGTCAGGAAAAGGAGGAATTTAATCAGTCCAACACCAAATTTGGGGTAAGCCAAGATTTAAAAAAAGAAAGAAAAAAAGATAGCATTAAATTGAGCAAAAGTGACAGTAAAGATATTTATGATGTTATAACATGTATTTTAAATACATGCTGTTCTTTTGAACTTTCTATTCATCAAAGTATCCTAAAAAGAAAATGTATTAGTGTTGATGCAGCACAACTGTATTCAACATTGATAAAAATAATACATATCATATTAGAATGATTTCTGAAGGATCATGTGACACTGAAGACTGGCGTAATGATGCTGAAAATTCAGCTTTGATCACAGGAATAAATTATATCACTGTTTCTACTGTATACTTGATCAAATGTAGTGTAGTTGAGCAGAAGAGACTTCTTTGAAAAACATTAAAAACCCTTTTCTATGGTAGTGTATAAATAATAACTGCAAAAAGCCTATTCCCTGATGTGTCTCATAATGTTTCCCTCAAATGATTATACACATCTCAGTCAAAATTATCCACCGGAATAGATTTTAGTTTCACTAAACAGCACCACAAAACATCCGTCACATTGTCAGATAACTTTACCTTCAATTCATATTGTCATCCTGCCTCGTGTTTATAACCAGTTCAAAATCTACAGCAGCAAAACCCCATTTCTCAGATTATTCCTGCACCTTCCCACAGCGCATCTCAGATCAAAAAGAGCCCCACCGCCCGCCGTGAGCTTTAATCAGTGTTATTCACTCACGATATCTGCGTCTCCGTAGAAGGCAGCCAGGTCCAGCGGTGTGCGTCCATTCTTGTCGGAGTGGTCGATAACTGCACCCTTTTCCACCAAAAACTGAACGACGTTCTTGTGTCCTTTTAAACATGCCCAGCTGAGGGGAGTTAACCCTTCCTTATCCACCGACGCTAAAGAGGCACCTGGGAAAAGCAGAGGATGTGTGTTTGAACTCTTGCTGGAAACTTGCCACTTTTTGCCTGACTTTCAAACAACAGGTTTGCTCTTTTACTTAGTTTACATCGACACTGTTACTGAACTGACTCGAGCTGAATAATTGACACTATTGTCCTCTGTAGAGCTGCTTTATAGCTGAATTGAACTTATTTCTTGGGATGCCACCGACTAAAAAACTTTCTAGTCGATAAGTAGTCAATCATCTAAGTTTTAAATATATACTGGGGATGGCATTGAAAAATGGTTTCAGGAAGGAGAAAGATTATTTGTAATAATTGCTAACATTGTTCTACATCACGATCTTGATTCAAACACCCACGCAATCTTATTCCTGACTGATGAGTCGCCTGTGTCTATTAAACCTTTGAATAAATCACACCAGAACATTCAGATCTGTGTTTGTCATGTTTAGGTATGAAATGGCTTCAGTCTCTTCAACCACACAATATCATTATTTCTGGGTTTTAATAACTCGTATTATCACAGAAGTACTGGGATAAAAGTTTGTAGTTCAGATATTGACTACTGAAGTGATCAAAATAGAGCAAATCACCTTTTGAAAGTTATTTCACGCTTCAAATAAAGACTATTAATTGCATATTTACACAAGTGGCACCAAGTGACTATTAAAAATGTATTTGTCATTGAATCATTCATTCAACTCATTCATGAAGTTAAACGCGACGCTAATTTAGCTTCTGAACACTTGGATATGCGCCTAATGATAGCACATTTTTCTAGGTTAACATTAGCACGAGCGGCCATGTAAAGTGCCTAACGTTAGGCTACTACTGACATGTAATGATAAGCCCTGCCTGAGTTTGATGGATGATAGGTGAGCGTTTGGATTTCCTGCCTGATATACTGTATTCGCCACACGGGCTTGCCGTGATACAATCTGTCCCTCACGGACCGTGTTGTGACCTCTTTTTTTTCTACGACTAATCGAATAAATAAATTTGGTCGACTGAGCTTCTTCTCATTGACTAGCATTAGTGGGTCAGCCTTTCTCAGACAGTAACAGTTAAAAATCATAATTATGATGATTTTGGTCAATATTGAAATCGTGATTATTTAACATAATTATTAGCGGGTGATATGATCAAAGTCTTATTTCATAATACGAATCATTTGAATGCCAATGAAATTTCATAATTATCGATTCTTCTGCAAAAACTAATACTAGGTTCATTAATGCAAGTAAAACGTCTTTAAAACAGTTACAGACATTAAAAGGTTAAATCACCCAAAAATAAAAATCAGCCCATGATTTACACTCAGTCAAGTCTTCCTAGGTGTATATGACATTCCTCTTTCAGATGAACACGATTCGAGTTAAATTAAAAAAGTCCTGGCTAATTCTCTGTTTTTGAAGCCCATAAAAGTGCATCTGTCCGTCATATCACTGCTCCACGCAGCTTTATTAACCCCCCCGGGTTCATCTGAAGGAAGAATGTCATATACACACAGGATTTTTGGGTGAACTATCACTTTAAGTAAACAGTCAGCAATAAAATAAGAACAAAGGAACTAATTACAAACAAAACCAATACAAATACAAATGAAATAAACAGTGCTTTAGTTTTTTCAGGAAGATGAACTATCAGTGCTATACAGATAGTAATAGCCTACAACAGAAGCTGAATAAAGCTAGCAAATATAAAACAACACTGCGGTATACATTAAATATAGAACAATCCTTATTTAAAACTATGTCTTTTGTTATTTGATTATCATTAATAACTGCTTGATTTATTAGGCTGCTGTCATTTTAAGAGCTGCACGGACCCAATATACTGTTACACACACTCTTTCTCAGTGTTTACATTCACGTAAGACATAACGGACTGTTACACGAGGATACTTAACAAAACGGCATCTCGACATATTTGTGTGTGGGCTATTTGACTATATATATATATATATTGGTCTGCCAACATTGTCGCTCTATGATAAATTAAAATAAGCTGATTTTCCTGTTTAAAACTGTGAAGCTGCTTTGAAACAATCGGCATTGCTGCTTTGAAACATAGCCAGCAGCCATATCACCCTGTAGCCCAAGACTGGTTTCCCACTGAAGCTAAGCAGGGCTGAGCCTGGTCAGTACCTGGATGGGAGACCAACTGGGAAAACCAGGAGCTGCTGGTAGAGGTGTTAGTGAGGCCAGCAGGGGGTGCTCACCCTGTGGTCTGAGTGGGTCCTAACGCCCCAGTATAGTGATGGGGACACTATAGTGACAAAGAGCACCATCTTTCGGATGAGACGTTCAACCGAGGTCCTGACTCTCTGTGGTCATAAAAAAATCCCAGGATGTCTTTCGGAAAAAGGGTAGGGGTGCAACCCCGGCATCCTGGCCAAATTCGCCCATTGGCCCCTGTCCATCATGGGCTCCTAATAATCCCCATATCCTGATTGGCTTCATCACTCGGTCTCCTCTCCACCAATCAGCTGGTGTGTGGTGAGCGTTCTGGCGCAATATGGCTGCTATATAAAAGCGCTATATAAATCGAACGCATTATTATTATTATTAGCATTGTAAAAGCGCGATATAAAGAAAGTTGATTGATTGATAAAGAAAGGTGACTTGACTATATGTTGCTTTGTAAAAGCCAAAAACTGCAAAAGATTATGCTGATGAATAAACCTCACAGTGCATTTGTGCGTGGCACTCACCTTTAGTCAACAGGAAGTCCGCCGTGCTGAGATGCCCCTCACACGCGGCCACCATCAGCAGTGTGCGGCCCTGTTTGTCACTTACATTCACATCCGCCCCATGCTGCAGCAACAGGTCTGCAATCTGCAAGATGACAGTTCATTAACTCTTTCCCCGCCAGCGTGTTTAAAAAAAGTGGCCAGCCACCGCCAGGGTTTTTGGCAATTTTCACAAAAATGTAATAGCCCATAGAATATTGAGTTTAATGAATATCTGAGCATGCGTATCAAAATAAAGAGCTGACCCTCTTCTTTTAAACAAACAAAATATGTTTTATCTTATATTCCTGCATTCCTTTTTTATCAACACTTGAATATGGGTAAGTTTCATAAAAACAAAAGCTACATTTTGAACAAAAGCTGAGAAAATCATGTTTTTTTGAAAGTCTGACTCCAGATCAAAATTCAAAGATGATCAAACACAGATGAGGAGATCGAGTCCATCTACACCTCTAATGCTTCAGTCCTGGAGCTTATCCTGCTCCTCGTCTCATTCACTAACATTAGGCAGTTTTGATTTATGATATATGATGTTTAATGATGATGATCACGTTATTTTACATATGCATATGATTACATGCGATCGCTTGTTTTACTGCATCTTCCTCACGTGTTTTGATCAGGAGAATCAAAAATTTAGAGAATTTGTTTTTAACGGAAAAATCTGTGTTTGGCCTTGAAGCGTTTTCTCACAAATAACGGAAAAATCTGTGTTTGGCGGCAAAAGAGTTAAATACTCTTCCCTGAAGAGGGAAGCACTGCTGTGTGTGTGTTTTGCAGCGTCCCACCTGCCAGTGTCCCTGTCGAACAGCACAGAACAGGGCGCACGCTCCTCTCCTGTTCACCTGCTGAACCTGCGCCCCTCGCTCCAACAGGAAGTCACACACCTCCACCTTCCCCCGTCCTGCCGCCGCAGACAGAGCTGTGTGAAGAGCAGAGGTATTCGTTATATCGTCAACTAAAACCAAAAACATTTATTTCTTAAAAATAAGAATATCAAATTTACTGAAATAAAAAGTTACAACATTTTTTATTTTTAAATAACTAAAGATAAAAACTAAAACTTAATAAACTATATTGACATTTTGTTTAGATAAAACAAAATTACTTAAAGTTGACTTAAATAAAATCTAATTAACAAAAACTATAATAGTGCCTCAATGATATTAAAATAACTGGTAAACAGAAATGCAAACATGCATTATGGGATTTTATTCAAAATTAAATATAAAAATCTAAATCTAAATTCTATATAAATAATATAAAAAAATAAATTACATTATTTATATATATATATATATATATATATATATATATATATATATATATATATATATATATATATATAATAATAAAATGATAATAGGTTATTATTGAATATATTATAAATGATTAATCATAATAAAAACTAACAATAATGATATAATATAAAATATAAATGAAAGAAAAAACATTTATTTTTAAGTTCAAATATTATAATATAATTTATTATATTATAAATTATAATAAATTAATATAACAATCATTATATAATATTGACTTCTATATACATAATATAAAATATAAAAGAAATAAAACATTTATTTTTAATTAATAAAATATTTAATATAATTATATACAAATAAAATAGTAATTATATAACATTATTTATAGATTATTATATTATAATACAATTTATATGACGATAATTATATATTGACTTATATGAATAATCTAAAATATAAATGAAATAAAATAAAAATAAATATTATTTATTATTCTTTATTTATTATTTAATTATATAAAATAGTAATTATAATACAAATTATATAAAATAATAATTATGTAAACAATGTAAACAGCATAATAATTGTATTTGGTTTATGGTTTCAAGCTACATGTAATCTTGAGGCATTAATATTATGAGTGCATCATAGGCGTGTATTAATCTGTATTTCACAGCTCATCCAATCAGGACTCATAGCACTGATTTCATAACTGATGACAGTTTTACAAAATAATAATTATCCTAGTATTTTAAGGATAGTAAAAGCTTCAGCCATAAAATCTGATGAGATCACTCGTAGATGATTTATTAGAGCACAAGCTTCTCTGGTCTGATTGGGTCGTCTCGGACACGTGACGGATGGTCACATGACTAGCAGCGCTCTGCAGTTTGAGCGAGATTAAAGGAGCGAGACTCTACACGTCCATTTGGAGAAGATGGCTGAGCCATTAGTGATGTCTTCAAGAATCACAAAATCCATCTGTACACAAGAGCACTGCTTTCATTCAGAGACAGAGAGATGGAGCAATGCTAGAGTACAGAGAGGGACGCGTGCGAAACTCATCTAGAACACGCTTTTAAAGGGCTTTTTATTGCTTCAATATCAAAATGACTCTCAGTATTCCCACTGATCTCACAGAGCTGAAGGTGAATGTGTTTTCTGGTCGTCTTGAACTCTGGCCGTGCTTCAGCAGACCTGCAAGCTCATATACTCGAGAAACAACAACAGTGAACCTTCACACAGATCGAGAACATGTCCAGATCACTTCAAAAATCGAAAGAAAACAAAAAGAAATCATTCTTTGCTTGAAGCAAATCAAGGCTATTTTCAGAACCATAATGTGATTTTACATTGCCATGACATTAGTTTCAGTGCAGTTAAGCCCACTGAAGCAGGGTTCAGGCTTCACTAGGACGTCCCACCTGGGACTGAGACACAGCGTCTGCTAACCTGAGACGCCCCACACAATCCCCCACAATGCAACTGTATAAACACTGGGAATCTGCAGTCTGGATCCCACACAACATCAAAGGACTCCAGTCATGAGGAATCAAAATCTCTTTGATCGTTTCAGATAAAAGAGCTGATTGTGCTGTGAAACACACACTAATGTTCACAACTCAAAAATCCTTCCACATTAAAAAAACAGACAGAAATACATCTATCTATCTGTCTGTCTGTCTATCTATCTATCTATCTATCTATCTATCTATCCATCTATCTATCTATCTATCTATCTATCTATCTATCTATCTAGCTGTCTGTCTGTCTGTCTGTCTGTCTGAATGTCTGTCTGTCTGTCTATCTGAATGTCTGTCTGTCTATCTGAATGTCTGTCTGTCTATCTGAATGTCTGTCTGTCTGTCTGTCTATCTGAATTACTGTCTGTCTGTCTGTCTGTCTGTCTGTCTATCTATCTATCTATCTGAATGTCTGTCTGTCTGTCTGTCTATCTGAATGTCTGTCTATCTATCTGTCTGTCTATCAATCGTCTGTGTGTGTGTGTGTGTCTGTCTGTCTGTCTATCTATCAATCGTCTGTGTGTGTGTGTGTGTGTGTGTGTCTGTCTGTCTGTCTATCTATCAATCGTCTGTGTGTGTCTGTCTGTCTGTCTATCTATCTATCCATCTATCTGACTGTTTATCCATCTGTCTATCTATCCATCCATCCATCAATATCTATTTATCCATCCATCCATCCAGCAGCAACTGCCATACATTCATCCATCTATCTATCTGACTGTCTGTTTATCCATCCATCTATGTTATCCATCTTATCCGTAGTTATTCCTAAAGCCTTTAATAAATCATGTGCTGAACCCAGAGCGTTCGATAGGGATAACACGAGAGAGAGATGTGTTTGGAGGTCCGACTCAACGCGGTCTGATAATGGAAATGACCTTCACCTGAGCTCTGTTTGTTAGCGGGATCATGAGGCTCTGAGCCCAGAGAGGGTTGCTCCGGGTCTGAAGATTAAAACAATGAACATCACGGCTGCTTTTCTGGTAATGAACCTATTTCGTTTTTTTAATGGAGGATGATTTCAAAGAAATTACTTCATATTTTGTGAATGAAAAACCAGGCTTCCCACTGTGTTTATAATATGTTCCTGTCAATGATGACTACTGGTGTTATTTTTTTTTTAAACTGTTAAACTGACAAAGAGCAATCTCTAATGCTCTTTTTCATTACTTTTCATGACATTTACAGGCATGAAAAGGAATAATGTATTTATGAATTATTATAAAATATAAGAATAAATACACATTTTTCCCTAATGATTTTCCAGGCCTGCAAATGAAAAATATATTTTTTTCAATATTTAAATACATAATTTATATTTATTTAAATGTTAATGTATGTGTAATTTTAATTTATATATATATATATATATATATATATATATATATATATATATATATATAAAATTATTTTTATATATATAATTAAAAATAATATATAAACACAAACGCTACCTCAACTTTAGTGTTAATATACTGTACAAGCCAAATGAAAACCCACGTTAAGTGAGAGTGTGTCAGCTTTCATGTTTTCAGAGGTGAACAGCTGCCTGGGGAAAGAGCTTCATCTGTTCAATCTCTGTTTGAGTTCATGTCTCACATCCTTGTGGAGTTTAAAAGTCCTCCGTAGTCTTTGACTTCCTCAACGCACACACACCACAAACACACATGATGCTGAGATATGCATGTTTCTATGTGGCCTCGTTTCATGACGACTCTAAATCATTGAACTATGAAAACTCAAACACATCCTCCCCAGTGAAAACAGAGCAAATATAAAACTTTTCAGACAGGAGACGAATTAATTAATTTCAACATGACCACCCACATTCACAGTACACATCACGAGTGTAAACCTTGAATGCATCTTCCAAATGCATATATGTGACCGTTAAAGACGACGAGGCAGTAAAAAATAAGCCTTTTAATAAGTGTCAGGGAAGGGATGCAAAAGTGCAAAACTTCTTAGTGAATGATAGGTAGAAATGTAATGAATGCATTTATTAGCTCAAGGTCTTGTATTTATCTTTGCATGTCTCCTGCTGTTGAATACATGTGACTTAAAAGCGTTGAGAAACTTGGTTTTGAAGGGTCAATCTAAGACTCTTCACAATTCTTCTGGATAATTCCCTTAATGACAGCGCTCACTTACAATACAACCATTTCTCTTCCTTTACAGCGGCACATAAATTCACTGACTGAAGTTCAGGCCACCAGATCCAGAGATGTGTAATGAAATAAGATGAATGCCCACGTCTGACATCAATGAACTCGTGACAGAAGCCACGTCTCAAACACGATCTACAGCAGACAAACTTGGCTGGGCAAAGTACTAAATAATCAGACTGCACAGCTGATTGGTCTACTGTCTGTCTATCTATCCAACTTAAAAAGCTAAACCTTTCTAGATTTAGTAGCCCTATCTCTAATTGTGATAATGTATGATCTGACAAAACATCTACAGATACCCACAATTGACTGCAAGCTGCCCACCGACTGCAATTTGGACTCCTAACGACACAGGAATAATGACTGAGAGAAAAATATGAAGAAGAAAAACAGAACGTACCTGTTTCGCCCCACAGTGTGTCGTGGGCATCAATCTGCACCTCCAGTTCATTATTCAGCATCAACAAGCCTTCCAGCACCTGCCAAAACACCATCTCACAATCAATCAGAAGCAATACTGGAACAGAACAGCAAATGAAGACTCAGACACGTCCCCAGCGGGCTGCATGCAAGACACAGGGGCTGAAATCAGGTTTTTTAAGTTATTCTGTTTAAATACATTTTTTGGAATTGACATTGTTTAAATCGAAAAACCATGTGCATTGACTGCAATCATTAAACTAGCTGGTTTAAATGAATACGTTTAGATTAAAGCTCTTGAAAAAGATCTTCTTTAAAGGCTCAAACAGCTTGACATTAGAGAGTGTTCATTCTGTTGCTATGGCTGTTCTCCCACGGTCAACCACATCCTTACCACACCTATAACATTTGTTGAACTTCAAGGTCTTATGTGGGCAAAGAATGAAAAGAAAATGTTACACTGTTTTTAACACTGATAATAGTCATAAATGTTTCTTGAGCAGCAAATCCTCAGATGAGAATGATTTCTGAAAGATCGTGTGACTAAAGACAGAGTAATGATGCTGAAAATTCAGCTTTTATTTATTATTATTATAATCATTTTACTTTTTAACAATGTTTCACCATATTAGTTTTTTGTATACTGCAGTCAATTTTAAACAGCAGAGACTGAGAGACATTCATGTGTAAATAAATCTTACACAAGTAAACACTGATAATTCTCCTCTTAGTGTTTTTTAGGTAACAGTGAAAAAGTGTCTGTTGGATAACATGTTCTAGTGTCATGGAAGAATGAGTAGATTTAAGACATGTATGACATTTTTTGGTGCATTTTGAATTTTGTGCCAAACAGAAAGTTCATTATGAGAAGAGTTTCTCTTATTGGATCTTAGTTATTCTCTTATTTGTAAAAAAATAAAAATAATTCAGTAAAATCATTGATTGTCTCCACCAACACCATCAAAATTGACGTATTTTGCAGCGGTTATTAAACTGAATTTAATTAAAATTGAACTGACTTGAGCTGAATAACAACACTATTGCCTTATTACAGCAGCGTTCCCGCAGAATTTGATGTTTGCGTCACGGATTCAGGTTTTTCCCGTTTATTACCGTGAAGCTGTGTATAAAGCACAAAATGCCCCTGTAATGAATTCCTCTGGGTTTTTAAATCCAACATTTGACACATATTATAATATTTTGAGATTAATTATGGGTTTAGTGTGGCTGTTTTTGCAGACACTCCTGTCACAGAGTTAGACGATAACAGTGAATAATTCAATATCTACTGCTATGGTTGACAACAGAGCTGAATAATAAAAAAAAAAGGTATATTAACAGATCAAATTTTGTGTTTTTAGATCAACATTATTTACAGCAGCTTTTGTGTTTGATGCTGATTTGATTTTATAGGTACCAGCTGTAATTGTTCAGACTTCAGAGCATTTATTATAATTAATTAAATTACTCAAGTGAAACATTGACACAATTTGACATAAATCAGTGTGTGTGTGTGTGATGGGTAGGTTTAGGGGAAGGGGCAGTGTGTGTGTGTGTGTGTGTGTGTGATGGGTAGGTTTAGGGGTAGGGGCAGTGTGTGTGATGGGTAGGTTTAGAGGTAGGGACAGTGTGTGTGTGATGGGTAGGTTTAGGGGTAGGAGCAGTGTGTGTGTGTGATGGGTAGGTTTAGGGGTAGGGGCAGTGTGTGTGTGATGGGTAGGTTTAGGGGTAGGGGCAGTGTGTGTGATGGGTAGGTTTAGAGGTAGGGACAGTGTGTGTGATGGGTAGGTTTAGAGGTAGGGACAGTGTGTGTGTGATGGGTAGGTTTAGGGGTAGGAGCAGTGTGTGTGTGTGATGGGTAGGTTTAGGGGTAGGGGCAGTGTGTGTGATGGGTAGGATGGGTAGGTTTAGGGGAAGGGGCAGTGTGTGTGTGATGGGTAGGTTTAGGGGAAGGGGCAGTGTGTGTGTGTGATGGGTAGGTTTAGGGGCAGGGGCAGAGTGTGTGTGTGATGGGTCGGTTTAAGGGCAGGGGCAGTGTGTGTGTGTGATGGGTAGGTTTAGGGGTAGGGGCAGAGTGTGTGTGTGTGATGGGTAGGTTTAGGGGTAGGGGCAGTGTGTGTGTGTGATGGGTAGGTTTAGGGGCAGTGTGTGTGTGTGATGGGTAGGTTTAGGGGCAGTGTGTGTGTGTGATGGGTAGGTTTAGGGGTAGGGGCAGAGTGTGTATGTGTGATGGTTAGGTTTAGGGGTAGGGGCAGTGTGTGTGTGTGATGGGTAGGTTTAGGGGCTGTGTGTGTGTGATGGGTAGGTTTAGGGGCAGGGGCAGAGTGTGTGTGTGTGATGGGTAGGTTTAGGGGTAGGGGCAGTGTGTGTGTGTGATGGGTAGGTTTAGGGGTAGGGGCAGTGTGTGTGTGTGATGGGTAGGTTTAGGGGCAGGGGCAGAGTGTGTGTGTGTGTGTGTGAGAGCTCACATGAATGTGTCCCATACTGCAGGCCGCTATTAGCCCCTGCTGCAGGGCTTTGTTCTTCAGACTCAGGTCCTGTTGACCCTCACTGCTCCAGGGCAGCTCCAGCAGACACTCGATGACCTCTGAATGACCCCGCAGAGCTGCATGCACCAGCGCACACTGGCCGCTCTTGTCCACGTGATCCACCTGACCACATAAGACGTGTGTGAATTAATCAATATGCATGTAACATGAATCTATGTAGCAGTATCTGTACTCTACCTTTGCTCCTCTCTTACAGAGAAGACTGACCAGCCCCAGATGACCAGCGGCCGCTGAGTAACACAAAGAGCTCATGCCGTTCTCCGAAACCACGTCCAAGTTTGCTCCGAACTCCAGCAGCAGGGCGACCATTTCCTGATGGCCCAGGTGAGCCTGGACGCAGAGGACCGGGGCGTTGTTCAACACCTCCGTACGATAGTTGACATTCGCTCCACCCAACATCAGCAGACGGCTCACCTAGAGACCGATACGAGACCGTTTAGAGCTCAGATTGTGTTTATTATGTGTCTGAATCAAGAACTCCCAGACATCTTTTAGTTTTCTTTCAGACTCTTCAACCAAATCCCTAAATCGACTTTGATTTTCAGTCGTTCAGAGCCGTCGGTTGTCATTTATCTTCTGCCAGCTCTCATATTGTGTCTTTCTTTGTAAAACAATGCCTCATCCTGTGTTTAAAGTTCACTACGAACAAACTGCTGATTGGTAAAGCATGCTGATCACAATTCACAGACTCATTAAGTGCTCCAGCGCGAGGCGGCACATTGTGTCCCAGTCATTAATCAGCCTGGATTCTGCTTTTGATAAGCGTATGAATAACAAACGTTTAATCAGCAGCGGCTGCGCGACCCCAGAGGCTCGAGAGCGCCTGGAAATGAAATTTGTTTTATTTACCAAAACCACATGAGAATGTTTAGACTCCACCTTGAGGAATAGAGAGAGAGATGGAGAAGAAGAGGCGAAAGATAAATATAAAATACAGCTGCACGCAGAAATTACAGGGGCCAAACTCGACGAACATCCACTGAGAGCAATGTAAAGAGTTCAAGGACGACTTCTTTACACCAGGAGGAGAAAAAACATAAAATACATTTAACAGTTTGGTACAAGTGAGATAGCGGGAACTGAAAACACCATATTTAATGAGCTCAGGATGAGGAGAGAAAATCATTAGTTTTTTGCAATGAAAGAGCTCAAAGGTTATGAGCAAAAAATACATCCACCCATAGCTGCTTACCAAGAAAAAAAAGTATAAATACAAAATAATCATTTAACAGATGGTGGTGTTATAATGTGGTATATAATATATTAATTCTACATAGCATACAAAAAAGAAAAAGAAAATTTATGACATTTAAGCCCATTTCCCCAAAATTCATTCATATAAAAGTAATGCACACCACTACACAAATTTTTTTTGTTTTTTGGGGTTGCGGTTGTTTTTCAGTGTAATTGTCCAAAATGTCTTAGTATGCTGAAGCATTAAAGGGATCCCCTGGTGTTAAAACTTGTATGGTTTAATATAACAAATGGTGTCTGTTACTGAAATATGTAGTAGAAAACCCATTAAAGATCTATGTTATTTGAAAAAAATCAATTTTATATTTGGACCATGGGCGGTGCCATTTTGTTTGCGCTCCAAGTTGATGACATAGAATGGTTGCACTCGGCAATCAGCTGGTGCTACCCGAAGCTAATTTTACCACAACGCAACTCGAAAATTGTTTCAGAGTTAAACAAAACCAATTCATTGCTTGTCCGTGTGCACACGATGTCCGTGTGCACATGTATTAATGTGTGTGCTCGCGGACAGTGTGTGGATGTGTGTGTTCGCACCGATCTGTTGGGGTGTGTGAGTCTGTGAGAGAGTTTGTGTGTGCATGTTTGAGTGTGTTTTAAGTACAATTACAATGCAATGAATTGGTTTTGTTTAACTCTGAAACAATTTTTGAGTTGCGTTGTGGTAAAATTAGCTACGGGTAGCGCCAGCTGATTGCCGAGTGCAACCATTCTACGTCATCAACCTAGAACGCAAAACATATATATTTTTTTAAATAACGTAGATAACGTAGAGCTTTTATGGGTTTTCTACTACATATTTCAGTAAGAGACATCATTTGTTATATTAAGCCATACAAGTCTTAACACCAGGGGATCCCTTTTAGAGTTTATTTCACTGGAACTAAGGGGCCAAGCCCAACCCCTGAAAAACAACCGTGCACTATAATCCCCCGTCCACCAAACTTTACACTTGGCACAATGCAGTCAGGCAAGTTCCGTTCTCCTGGAAACCGCCAAACCCAGACTCGTCCATCGGATTGCTTGGCATAGAAACCTGATTGGTCTTTCCAGAGAACACGTCTCCACTGCTCTAAGGGGCCAGTGGCGGCGTGCTTTACTCCACTGCAACCCACGCTTTACATTGCTCTTGGTGATGTAAGGCTTGGATGAGCTGCTCGGCCATGGAAACCCATTCCATGAAGCTCACTACGAACTGTTCTTGAGCTCATCTGAAAGCCACATAAGTTTGGAGGTCTGGAGCTATTGACTTTGCAGAAAGTTGGCGACTTCTGTGCACTGTGACCCTCAGCATGTGCTGACCTCACTCTGTGATTTTACATGGCCTATCACTTCATGACTGAGTTGCTGTTGTTCCCAATTGCTTCCACTTTGTTATAATCCCACAAACAGTTGAGCGTGGAATATTTAGTAGTGAGGAAATTTCACAAATGGACACAGGTGTCAACCTATCACGGCCCCACGCTTGAGTTCACTGAGCTCCTGAGAGCGACCCATTCTTTCACTAATGTGTGTAGAAGCGTCTGCATGCCTAGTGCTTGATTTATACACCTGTGGCCATGAAGTGATTGAACACCTGAATTCAGTGATTTGGAGGAATGTCCCAATACATTTGGCAATTTAGTGTATATATATGTATTATATCCTATGGTGTATTATAGTAATTATTCATTAAAAACCGAAATAATTTTCTAATTCTAATTCTGATTCATAGGGTAAAAGTGCTTAATTATCATAAAAATGTCGCAATACAAATTTGGACCTAAAATACAGGCTTAATTTTCAAAATATATAATAAATAAATAATAATATTTTTAGAGGATAAAACAGAGTGTGTTTATGCCATCTGTCATTGTGAGCAATGTGTTTGTGAGCACAGAGTTCAAAAGAAGAACCATAAGGTAGAGGACGTTATGAATGTTAATAGATGAGGATGAAAATCAAATCACTTTTGCTTTAAGCTAAAATCCATCATTCGTGCTGATAATTGCTCTGGAGTCTCAGTACAGTGTCCTCTATTACACACACAGAGGAATCATCTGGACGACTTTTCTCTAACTGACCTTTAGTTTAATAAATTAGCACTAAATCTTAAATGGTTTGGTAATTACTTAAAATGTCAAGTGTTTTTACCTACGTTTATCTGATTTCTATTTATAATCTTCACATCAAACCGATGGAGTGAAGACATGCGTCATTAATCTGATGATTACCAGAGGATCTCCATGTTTGATCAGTACAGACATAATCAATTTTGTTTTGCATCACAGTAATGCAAAATTGTATTCAGTCTGAACCTGCTGTCAAACTGAGTGTTAAGAATCAGTGCTTGGGTCATTTCCTGCTCGTTCAATTCCCATAAACACATCTTTATATAAACACATTATTGGTTAAAATGAAGTGACATGTCTGAACTATAACGGTGGTGAGTGCTGGACTTCTAATGATGCCTTCTCATTACACATGAGGAGCTGTATTGTCATTTAAGAGGGAACAGGGAAGATGAGTTCAGGGGTCAAAGGTCAGTGGCAAACACGAGATTCTAATTGGCTCTCTCCGAGTCATTTGTGAAGATACAGTTACACATCAACACCATTATATGGAGAAGACAGCTAGACAGTGTAAATGCATTTAAAGGTACACTATGTAACCAAATTTGAATACTGAGTCAATACATTATCCATTCTTCTTTCAAAACGTGTTTTGTCATACCATGATTCACTATGGTAAGCATATTATAAGTATATTTTAGACCTAGTGGGATGGTTTTCATGGGAAATTGCGTACATACGTCACTCGTCCATGCGTGTCTTATCATATCTGTAAATAGAGAAGCTTCTCCGGCTACTTCGACGCATGTCTTTCATGAACAGCAGGATAACCATATTCATCAGCAGAGCCAAAACACAACCAAAACAATGTTCTTCCACAAAATGCATGCAGTTTTGTTTTTGCAGAAAGTTACATAGTGAACCTTCAATGTAAATGAATGTGCTGACCTTGACGTTGGGTGTGTAGAGGTTCCTCAGGGAGGCCAGAGCAGCAGACAGACCATCAGTACTACAGCTGATCCATAAGGCCTGAAGAACACTGGACGACACACCGGTCCTCTTACTCAGACCCTTCAGAAGAACACACATCATAAATATTATAGTATCATAAATATTTAAATGGTACATTCATATGTATTCATATTATAGTTGACATTATAGTGGACATTAATCTGTAAAGGTGAAGTGTGTTCTGTGAAACCTCGACACCAACTGAGAGCAAAAATAACTGAAAGGAACTACATTATACAGTATTAAGAGATGAATAACGAATGGATGGATGGATGGATGGATGGATGGATGGTGGATAGATAGAATGACAGATAGAATGACAGATAGATGGATGGATGGATGGATGGATGGACTGACAGAATGACTGATGGATAAATGGATTGGATAGATAGAACGTTAGATGGATGGATGGATGGATGGATGGATGGATGGATGGATGGATGGATGGATAGATAGATAGATAGATAGATAGATAGATAGATAGATAGATAGATAGATAGATAGATAGATAGATAGATAGATAAACAGACAGACGGACGGACAGACTGACAGAGAGACAGATAGATGAATAGACAGACAGACAGACAGACAGACAGACAGACAGACAGACAGACAGACAGACAGATAGATAGATAGATAGATAGATAGATAGATAGATAGATAAACAGACGGACGGACAGACAGACAGACAGACAGACAGATGAATAAACAGACAGATGAATAAACAGACAGACAGACAGACAGATAGATAGATAGATAGATAAACAGACGGACAGACAGACAGACAGACAGACAGATGAATAAACAGACAGACAGACAGACAGACAGACAGACAGACAGATAGATAGATAGATAGATAGATAGATAGATAGATAGATAGATAGATAGATAGATAGATAGATAAACAGACGGACGGACGGACAGACAGACAGATAGATAGACAGACAGATAGATAGATGAATAAACAGACAGATAGATAGATAGATAGATAGATAGATAGATAGATAGATAGATAGATAGATAGATAGATAGATAGATAGATAGATAGATAGATAGATAGATAGATAGATAGATAGATAGATAGATAGATAGATAGATAGATAGATAGTACCTTGAAGATGTGTGCTTTGAGGATGTGGTGGCCTAACTCCATGGTCTGCTGCCTGTTTAGCTTCCCCTCCTGCCTGGACAACATGAAGGCCATCAGTGCGTGTCCACTCCTGCAGAAACACAGCTGTGTGAACGCCTGTCCCACCACACACTCATGCAGGAATAAGATGAGGAGTAGCACCGAGAGACACACAAGCTGAGTGCCAGAACCACATACACACAATACAACCCTCTACAATGCCATTAAATGCGCTCATCTTTTCCTGTACCTGTTTTGATTTTCAGCAAATCAGAGCGAATGCTGTCAACGTGATTAATATTCATGAACCCAGGAGCTCATCAATCCAATTTCAATCAAACTTATTATATTACTATTATCTATATTTTTTACAGAAACACCAACAATATCTTAAGCACCACCACCAGTCAAAAGTTCAGTTAAATAAAAAATATGCATTCATACATTTTTACTAATTACTAAAGTTCTATCATTACAAAATGCTTGATCATAATAATATCATAAAATATTCTAATGCTTGATTGACTGATGTTAAGAGTGTTCGTTCAGATATTTAAAAAGCTGTGCTTTTTACAAAGATAATAATACATTTGGTGTAATACACACACACACACACACACACACACACACACACACACACACACACACACACACACACACACAAATGTATTAATATCTTTGTAAAATGGCACAGCTTTTTTAATTAAAAGTATAATATAATATAATAAAGTATACAAGTCTGGCGACTAAACAAAAAAATATACTAGCCAATGGCGATTCTATTGCCAAGGTGTGCGTAGAGGGTTGCAGTATATTCCTGCTCTTTTGCTCACTCTTGCTATTTATCACACGGCATTTTGAAAAGTTTATTAAAAAACCTTATTCTCATTCATGTCCTTGATGACAGCAAACGGGTGAAGGATGAGAATGCCTGTGAGCTTTTTAACCATGAGACTCTTAACATACTTTTGTGCTTTTTAACATCAAGTCCTTGACTTACTATTTGACTGTTAAATATTAAGGCCATTTAGATTGCAATTAAATAAAACTAAATCAAAAATTATATTTCAATTTCCAAGATGTTAAGTGGCCGGTTAAATATGCAGTGCTTTGAGGTCATGTGACACACCACTGTTTAGCTCACTTACTCTGAAAACAACCAGTGTGTATACAAGAGCATTATCATCTCAGCTTCTGCCTTTATAACATCAGATTGTTCCCATGTTTTAATCAAGGATTAATTCCATGTAATTTAGGGTCAAACCTAATCTCTGGCTAAAAGCTGTATTTGATGCAAGGCTCTGCAAGCGTCTCCGTGTTGGCATGCGTTGGGTCCGTCTGGAGCCCGTTGAACACAGGAGAAGTGTGGATAGGCTGCTTTAGCGTTCCCCAGCTCTCACTGGTGTTAATTAACCGAGCTTCATTAAAAGGCCACGCATGAATGCAGCTGGCTTTGATCAGCACTATATCTCCTCTACATTAAACTCATTCCGTCTCCTTTCTTTTCTTCCTCTTTCAGCAGCGGAATAACAAGGCAGAGTCACAGGGAACTTTTTAGAAGTCCCTCTTTTTTAGAGCCAACTTTTGTAGTCTGAACCTGGAGAGTGATGAATAGGACACAGACGAGCCAATCAGAGCACTCGACACAAACTGCAATGAGAATAGGAGAGGGATTTCAAATTAAACTGGAGTCTAGGATCACCACAGTTCATCCGCATCTGCAACAAACCAGTTATTTTAGTATCATTTTTATTAGGGATTTATTGGCCGAACCAGAAAATTCTTTATATCTGAAAGCCGATGAACAATACATTTGCCAATACATCTAAATCTTTGAATTTTTGAAAGCCTGATTACAAAAACAAAAGTCTCACCATTAAAATTAGGGCGCTATGATTTCTGCGACGTGAAAAACGTGGACGGAATTGTGGAATCCATTCATAAAAATGGGATTTACTGTAAAACACGGAATTTGTCAAATATTTGATGAAAAAATCAAAAGCTGGTCAGCACACTTAAATCAAATTGTGAAGCAGACTAGCGTCTGTGAATATTAAACCACAAAAGACGTTTTAAATATGAATCCTGCATGTTCTGCGTGTGTCTGTGTGAATGAATTAGGGATGTTAACCGATGACCGTTTGACTGATGGTTGACTGTATCAACGTTGTCGGTAAAAAAAAAAAAATCTCTAAATTAGGCTATTATAGACAGTGGACTAAACGCTACTACAGTTAGCCGTCTCATTCCAAAATCTTTCTGTGTGAAGTGAACAAATCCCTCACACTCCATTTTTCATAACTCGCCTGTTTGTACTCAATAAACCAATAAAAAAATTGGCGCGAGGTCACAGCGTTTGGGTTTGCGCGCTCACAAGGTTTGCAAAAAGTAAACACTCGAGGTAAATGCCAGGGTAGACGACAGGATGAAGCGTGCAAAGAAAAGTAGTGTGGGACCATTTCACCAAAAAGAACGACACAGATGTAAGTTGCAACTTGTGTGATACAGTGCTTAAATACAGTAGTAGCACATCATATTTCTTTATTATTGTTAGCACTAACGTTACCTCGAACTAAAGCGGCGTCTCTTCGGAGCTGTCATTTTCTTAAACGAGCCGTGGCAATGTGTCAAATGAGCTTCTAACGCTAGACAAATGCCTTTATTTTCAACGCGATCACCTTGTACACCAGGGCTATTCAAATCTTACGCTGGAGGGCCAATGCACTGTAGAGTTTAGCTCCAACCCTAATCAAACACACCCACCTTTGATTTTCAAATGATCCTGGAGACATTGATTAGCATGTTCAGGTGTGCTTAATTAAGGTTGGAGCTAAGCTCTGCACTGCATTGGCCCTCCAGGGTAAGATTTGAATAGCCCTGTTGTACACAAGCCATTTCAAAACTAAGGAGCCATTTGTTCTCTGATTACAAACAAGCTCCTCGGTGCCGCGTTTGCGGGACACGTTTCGCGCTGTAGGGGATTTTAAAAAAATGACGTGAGTGGAAGGGAGGTGGCAGCGCCGGCACAGTGTGTGTGCGTGTGTGTGTGTGAGAACCAAGCGGCAACCTCCCGCATTCTCTCTTGAAGGCAATACGGAAGTAATGTAAACTGCAATTCCTCAACTGGCCACTAGAGACAGGCTCCAGAAGGGAGCAGAATCTCATTGAGCCCCATGTTAAAATGCCCAACTTTACAGCAGAAAAAAACATGTTTACAGCCTGGTGCAAATTGTGGTTTTGGCTTATAAGGCTAATTTTGATCTTCATGACAACTGTGAGGGGGGTGAATTTATTTTATAACTCATTCGTTTACGTTATAGCCTTAAAGTACTGCATAATTAAGGGCGTGGTTACAAGTGGATAGCCATTTGTCTGCCGTCTATAGTCATTGCGTCACCTCAGCTCCGCGCACATCCCACCTTTTTGCCCATTTTATGTTATCCGGGAGTGCCATGCGATGACTCGCTCACAAGATGGCAACGCCCAGCTCGCCCCTACTTTACGCTTCAGAACGGCTTATCAGAATCCTATGGGTGACGTCACGGACACTACGTCCATATTTTTTTCCAGTCTATGGTGAGAACGGGAGGCAGAGCGGCAGAGAGATGCGACAGAGTTGCGAAATTGCAGGCGCGGCTCGCGGCTGTTATTTTAAAAAGCGCAGCATATTTTAAACTAATCAGTTAACGGGTTTCAACCGGCTAATGAGGCTCGGTGGTCGGTGAAAAAAATGTTTAGTTTTCGCCATCCCTAGAATGAATGGTTTTATTTACCACACACACATGGTGTTTTCAGCCTCTGACTATATTTCTGCTGAACTGGTCTGGGAAGAAAAAAAAAATCATGCTCAAATCATAAACTCAAAGGTCTTCACGGCAATCCGTCAAAATAAAGTCTGATTTAATTTGAAAAAATTGAGACAGGAACATATTACTGTTGTACAATAGAATTGAGCTACTTAATGTAATAATAATAGTAACATTTTAGTGGAATTTTGAAAGAACAATCATGGAAATTTTCTTCCTCTTTTATTTTGACAGTTAAGCTCTGTTGTAAAGCACTTTGTTTGACTTTTTAAATTTTATTTCATATGATTAAAAGATAAATTAAATGAATGTTTTATGTCTTAATTTGATACACAACAGAATTTCTGCGAAAAACATTGAATAGAAATGAAAATAAAATTAAAATAAATTGATGTTTTTATGATTTTAACTAATTAGACATACATTTAAAATGTAATTTAAACAAAACAGAATTTAGTATAAAAAAAAATGGAATTTGAGAAAAAAGTATTTCATAGTGCCCTAAACTAGCTATTTTTGTTAAACTTTTAATACATTGTTGTTAAATATTTTATACGTTTCATGATTTCAATTAATTAGACATGGTTTTTGATAACTACAGTTTAATTTCACCATTAAATAAATACAAAATAAATAAATAAATGAATTTGGAAAAAGATTAAATGGATTTCATAGGGCCCTATAAAAGCCATGCCTTAAGCACACAACTACAATGTTCTCATTATAATTGATATTATAAGTTCTCAATAAATTAAGCTCATATGACAGACTTGCCGCACTGAACTGTATTTTCCCTTTGAAGTTATTTCAATACATTTGATCCGCTTCAATATATCGGCTAAATTTTCTTATCAGGCCGATACTGATAACATTAAAAATGAACACACAGTATATCGGCTGACAGCGATATATCATGCATGCAATTTTTACTCGTTTTTGTCTATATAGTTTTAGTTTTTATTTATTTATTTATTTCAGTTATTTGTTTTATATCAATTCATGAACATGTTTTGGTTTTAGTAACGTCAGACTGTTATCAAAGCTGGACTAGTTATTTATTTCGAAGTAATTAAATAAGAGGAAACGGGATGTTGCACAGACATCTTAAATCAGCACTGGCTTTCATCATCTCTTCAAGAGATCACAATATTTCATTAGCCCACAGGGAAGACCGATCTGGGATCTCACACAATCTGTCTGTATCCAATCAGGAAACTCCTGCTCTTATTTTAATGAAGTCAGTAAATTCACATTCAGTGTCTGGAGCTCAGCAGATGAAAGAGAACAACGTCTAAACCTAAACGTCCATTTAAACATACAATATAGCATACTGTACATCCATCATAATGATTAGAGCTGGAGACATTCATCTGATTCACTGCCGGTCGTAAGAGTGTTAACAGAGCTGTCAAACTCAAGCCTTACATTAAGTGCTCTTTAATAGCCAATGTGCAAGAGCTCAGAGACGCAGTGCAGTGTTCACTAGGGATATTATGCAGATTTTGTGACTTTTTTAAAGGTTTTTTTTTTTGGCTGGGGGTGAATTTGTGCCTGTATTTGCATAGAAACGCAGACTTGAGCATTCAATAATAGAGTCAAGCTATGGACTCTTTATTAAACTGAGCGTTTGAATCCAACAAAGCAGCATGTGCTTACCGCTGAATATCAATCCTGCTGATTACTTTCTTTATACAACTTCACTCATGTTATTATTAAAATATTTGCCTAGCAACAGCCTTGTAGCT
Organism: Pseudorasbora parva; assembly: GCF_024679245.1. Taxonomy (NCBI): domain Eukaryota; kingdom Metazoa; phylum Chordata; class Actinopteri; order Cypriniformes; family Gobionidae; genus Pseudorasbora; species Pseudorasbora parva. Next base: position 49,065,234 of record NC_090176.1, read on the forward strand.
GTACCATTTTAACTTCTATATATATATATAGTTCGACCAAAAAACAATATTCTGTCATCATTTACCCTCATGGCTGTTGTTGCCTAAAAGTTTGTGTAATAAATCCTATGTTAAATCAAATATAAAAAAAATGTCTAACACTACTTTTTGTGAAGTGTATGTGATGATTTTCTCCTGTAACACAATAACGACTTTAAATTTTATATTGGGGATAATTTCTCAGCTGTTTAACCATATTTTGGAAACCGCAGACCAGTTTTTCCTCCACTCTCTCAAGCTCCTGTAAGACACTTTTTGTAAACGCCAAACTGCACAACACTGAAGCTCACCTGGGGTCACACAGGAAGTCCGAACTCTCTCCATCCGCTCGCCACACCAGCCACTCTCTGAAGGACGGGTGGCAGAACATCCGCGTCTTATCCCTGCGTTTGATGAGGAAACACGAGAGGGTCTCCATTCTCTGCTGAAAGTCGTCCCACAGCAGCTCTCCCCGAGTGTTGCCCGCATTCAGGGCCTGAAACAGCTGCTCATCCGTCATGGGGTGAAGAGACGCCAATGCCACGTTGAGAACGGGCACAGCGCGCTCGAACGCAGAGTTGCTCATGAACTTCATGTTGCATTGCAGCAGGTAAAGCTCCGAAAGAGAGACAGGCACCACCTTATAGCTCGCGCTTTTGATGACCAGGTGACCCTTCTCGAAGAGGTCAAGGGTCAGTTTGAGGTACAGGTACGACCCCTGGCTGCGGGAGGTGAGGTGCGAGCTGACTTTGCCCACGATGATGGGGTCGGCTTTGCCGTTGAGGGAGATGTTGTTGAGTATGTTCTGGCTGCCGTTGATGCGGTACTGTATGTAGGCGTTCAGGTCCGTCCCGATCTCCTTGTTGTCCGGGAATTCGTCCAGGCTGATTTTGGAGAAGGGAAGCAGACTGGTGATCTCCTGCAAAGACAAGGCGGGAATGTCAAGTGGAGAAATGCATCCAGAATGTTTCACATAAACCTCATTTAGACAGGACTCGGTGGTCAAATTATGTTTTGGGTCGTTCTCAACCTGTAGATTTTTTGACATATACATTGAAGTTCTGAATTCAGTTCAGTGCAGTTCCCATAAAAGTGGAAAGTATTCATTGAAAATACTTAACAATATTATTAGTCATAAAGAATTACCTGATTTTAAATTATTTTATTATTTCATCTATTTTTCTAATAATATATATATATAGCTCCATTCTCTGCTTCAATGTATATATATATATATTTTGTTATTATTATTTTTTTTTTTTTATGAAAATCCTTCGCATAAACATTAGATTTTTTTTTAAAAGCACAAAAAAACTAAAAACACTCAAAACAATCATATAGAGGAGTATAAAATGACATTTTTACATTGTGAGAAAAATTTACGTTGAACAGCCTCTGAAAACTTTTTGTAATATCAATATAATATACTATAATATTTATACTAGTTTTAACACTGAAAACACCAATTTAAATCATATTAAGCATTATTTTTAAAGGATTTATATTGTCAAATATTTGTTCTACCTAAATAGTCTAAATAGTTATTAGACCTTGAACTAATGCTAATTAAAAAAAATATTATCATAATAAATAACCAACTAAAAGTCACTGAAGTGGTGTACCAGACGAATGCACCCCCCCCCCCCCAAAAATATAAATAATGTTTCATAATTTAATAAAATTAGATTTGATAAAATAATGACTTTTATTAAATAAAAAAAATATTTTCATGGTATGTTTCATGACTACTAAGTTTGTCCCCATATTTTGATTACAGATAACACATTAGTATGTCAGGAAGTCATGTGACCAAAAAGCTTATTTTATAGACAATGAAACATGCCATCACATTACTGATAAACACTTAATGGCTTTTTCTTTACACTCTTACCCATGCATTCAAAATCACCAAGGTCAACAAAGTCAACTGGAAGACAAACGGACGCACGCACGCACGCACGCACGCACACACACACACACACACACACACAGGTTTGTTTCACTATATTAGTGAGGACATTACATAGACTTCCATTGATTTTATATCAGGTCAATGATATTTTCTATCCCCTAACCCAAACCCTATCCCTAAACCTACCCATCACAGAAACATGTGCAGATCAACAGATTTAAATAAAAACATGTTTTGGCTGATTTGTAAGCCTTTTTAACTAGTGAGGACCAGTCCAATGTCCTCACTAGTGGGTCATTTTCATGTTTTACTATATAAGTGAGGACATTTGTGTCCTCACAAGTATTGCCAAACAAGGAACACACACACACACACACACACACACACCTGTAAGTCAATAAGGCTAATAATGCTGCTCATATTGCAGCAATAACACAGTCCCGCAGTTGAGAGAGAAATCTTTTTTACACCACACACACACACACACATCTCATCCAGCGGCCACACAACACGCTGATGAGGAACCACAACAACACGTTCCCCGTGAGACGCGTCCTGCTACCTGGAGAAACTGCTGGATGAAAGGCTTCAAAGGCTGCGGCGATGCATTAGACTGTCATCATCATAGACTGAACAGATGAAATCCCACTAGAAACCTGACAAAATGCCTGATTATTAGTTCAAATGATCAAGGCATGTTTTTTCAAACTGTATCAAGAATCATATCCAATCATTCACATGCACCTTTAAAATAAAGCAATATTTACGTACATATATTTTCAGGTACATTTTAATCCTATAAAGCCTACCCTATGTGATGCATATCTGACGAGTAAAAACAAATCCGCAAATTAATCGCACATTTTTCTGTAATGAATCGCGATTATAAACGTTTTTAATAGATTTTTATATTGTAATAATTTCACATTTAATCTCCAAATAAATGTAGACACAACATTAAGACAGTATATATTTTAAAAATATGTGTTTAATGGCATTTTTTTAATAAATAAAGGGCAGTATCACAGATAATGATGTCTCTATGAAATAGATTTTTTGCTCAATTTTAGCCATTACAGTATAACCGAAAGCAATTAATTTGAACATTTATTAGGCTTTAAATACTATAACAACTTTTAATGTAAGTGAACAAAGCAATCTTCACATAAACCATTATAATAAATGTCACATTTAGCTGTGCCTTTAATATATCAGGGCTCAATTTTTTCTATTGGCCCAGTCAGACCGGGTCAGATTTTTATTTGCCCCGCTGAAATGCACAAAATTGTGATTTTTCAGACTATTATTGGATATGTCGGGCTTTACGGCTTTAATAAATTAAAATGTGGAGACTTTCATGAACATTTTCAAATGCATCATTGGATCAGAGTTTTGAATGGATTCACTGAAATTAACCAAACATTGCAACTCTAACACAGTTTTTACTATTGAAGTTTAAATTATAGATTCTATTATAACCTTGCTATGGTAAAAATATAGCTTTCAATAAAGTAAAAAGTTTAGTATCTTGAATGATAGTGTATGTAAGTAAAATTTTTGCAAAAGCATGTATTGTAATATTGGTGCATATAAATAAAAATGCTTGCAAATGATTCTTCCTGGTGTTCATTTAGTAAAAAACTGTGTTGAAAACATGCCTATAATCTGATTAACTGTTTTTAGTGTATTTTCCTGCTTACATCAAACATCTACTAGGCTACAGTGACTGTAAATAAATAAAAAATCTCCCTTTTAAACCATTTCAGAGCGAATTCATAAATATCAAGATGTAACAAATAGTCAAAAAAGCTGAAAAATATCGGTCATTCCTAGACTGGCTCTCCTCACTTATAGTGACAGCTAGACGCCGAAGACATTAGGAAGCTTTCATAAGTACAAAAACACACATTTGTGCTCACACTCTCACTCACACACACTCCAATCTGCCGTCTGACACGTATCAAACGTAGATGATTCTGCTCTGCTAGTCGAGCACTACCTTTTTCAAGCTGTCAAAATGAACACTCTCTCGCTCTCGAATTCGCTCCCTTTTCCTCTTCACCTCCTACTGTCTGGATTACTGTCTAGCTGTCATACAGTCTCATTTGAAGGGTCAATGTTCCTCATTAGAGCTACAAGATTCTCCAGCCCAAAGTGACAAGATGAGGTGGAGAAAGTCTGCAATGGTGAACATAAGACCAAACCTGATCTGAGGACATTAGAAGAATTTGGGTGAATCTGACAAAAACACTTCTCACCACCAAAAAGAAACTAAATAATAAGAAGAAGACTAGAGAGTGCAACAGCGCCCTTCTTTTTCAGAGGTGCAGGTTTTGGAAGTATTAGCCCATACAATAGCCTAGTAAAATACATATTCATATTCTCATGTGATTGATTTGACAGTTTATATTATTAAGGTGTGCATCAGATTTCAGAGCCTGACGTAGTCATACTCAATTCTAGTCAGAATATGAGTCTGAAACTGCTCCATTGGGCTGTAATTATGGGGCGTGTTTCAACCCAACCAGGAAAGACCTCAATTGGACAGACCTACAACCAATCAGAGCAACGAAGCGACGCATTACATTAGTTATCAAATGTCAACAAACCTCAACAGCACTGTGTTGCCAAGTCTGCGTTTTTTTCCCCGCGGGTTGTTTTCTATGTCCGCTTGTTGAAGCGACTATTATGTGATATATAGACCCATGAATGCAAATTTTACCAGGCAACCTTGCCAAAATAACACACATTTTACCTGGAGAACCGAGCTGTGATGATTGCATAGGCACTTCATATCGATTAAGTTGATAACCTGCTGTTTCAAACATTAAGTTAACAATTTATTTTTCCATACAGGCTGTGGCCTGAGTCCTGTTTATGACTGTCAGACTGTTAATGCATTAGTGATTGAATCTCCGTTACGGTGGTGTCCGTTTTTTAAAATAAGGGTAGGTCGTAGATATTCGAATATATTCGAATACATTGCTTAATATATTTGATATCCGTTCGAATTAGATTTTTTTCAAAAATGACAGCCCTAATGAGTAATGTAGTTTTTCATTATGAATTCTGCTGTTAAACATGATTATTTTAAATATACAGTAAGCCAATTAATGTGGGCTGACAGCTTGAACAGAAACAAATACCATCGATTAACAACCTTATATATATTTAGTCCGTGTTGACATCTGTCTCATTTGACAACCTTTGACATCAACAACAAAACACACTTTTAAAAGTGGATCATTTGCTATCCTAACTAGAGCATTTAGCATTGCTGACCATGGCCACCAGTTTCTGGGTCGTGACCTGCTGCTGTAAATCTCCCAGATAACAGCACATATTCATGTCTCACCAGAAGGCTTGTTCTCACAGTGACGATCAGTTTGAGCCAGTTGGGGAACTTGGAGATGATCTTGGTGATAAAGGAGGCGACAGTGTCACCATAGTCTGGTTTGTGAAACTCTGCCTCATTCAGTCCGTCAATCAAGATGATGCAATCTTCCTCGGGAATCTTCCTCTCTGAGAGACAAAATTAAAAACATTAAAATGCAGCAGGTGCCCTCAGTAATCTGGATTATATGCTTAATGCCAAATTGCAAGGAGTTGAGAAAACCATGATTTATTATGGTTCTTTGTTATGCATGACACAAAGCAGAGCTTTTATAAAAGACATCAATGTTCAATAGTTGCATTTATCAATTATAATGGCAACATTTTTTTTGATAAGGCTTCATTTGTTAACATTAGGTAACATGAACTTTGCCATACAGAATATCTATTCATTTCCCACTGAATGATGCAACCTGAAGAGCTGAAAGAGCATTTAGATCGAGCTTGGTCTCTCCTTTTCCTGGTTGGTGTCAGTTATGACACAAAGAGAGCTCATTCGAGATCTGTAGCTGTTAATCATCTTAAGTGGCCATAATTCCTTCCTTCTAGATGACACTGTCTAGTACACTTCCTTGTTCTTAGCTCTCTGAAAAACAACTCCAAAGAAACCTTTCTACACGTAAAACAAGAAGCTAATAAACACACGATTACGATAGTATATGGTTTGTGTGTGATTTTCATACGATTGGTGCGGTTTTCATATCAATAATGGATGTTTGCATTATACATGCTAAGCAGGTGCGGCAATTAGCTGCATATAAAAGGCTGTACAAAACATATTTTAACAACATTAGATCACTACAATCCCCATTGGATCACAATCAGAAGTGAATAAAAACACTCAATGGTGGCTTAAAGAGTTTCGAGTAAAAGCGTAATATTAATCTTTTAAATTGTGTTCAGTAGCTTGATGCTTATTGCAGCTCTACTGCACATGTTCTGCCTGGAGCTTTTCTATTTCATAAACTAATTTGTTAAAATAATTCACACCACATTTTCTGTTTTGTTTGCAAGCCATAATGCCAGAATAAAGGCTAATAATGGCTGAATACAAACAAAAGAAGGATAAAATAATTTGAACTTAATGAAGGTTAAGTCTCATACCGGCAGAAAGAGTGAGAACAATAGAAACGTGAATGGAGCAGTTCATATCAGCACACATTAGACAATAGACTGCAAGTTGCTGTTTAAAGGGGCAATAAAATATCATTTTATCACCCTTCTCTAAAATATCACATGACATGGTCTTAATAAATGTTTCATAAAATTAATAGTTTTTTGGAGATAACATTCTCAGATTTAAAATGAAGCATGAACAGACTTGTGGCTTCAGCTTCCGTATCTAATTTTCTACAACACAGATAAATCATATTTTTATACATTTAAAAAAAACAATGTGTCATATTGTTTTATATTTGTTTTTACATTTGAGATCATCTCCATATTAATAACAGTTGTGAGCCGTAAACTGTAAACTCTCAAGTGTCAGCTTTCTAAATATATGTTGGTTATGTGTCTATTCAGAATGACTTATGAGCAGCAACCTTTTTTATTTTGGGCATGTCATTTATGCTCGCCAAACACACACACACAAAAAAAAAAACACTTTCCAAAATTGGGGGTGTGCAGTTAACAATACTAACCCTGCTGTTAACTATCATGAAAATTAACATTCACAAAAAAATAAATTGTTTGTGTCATTGTTGTTGTCAAATGTTGTTCATGAAAATTAATGCATTAACTAATGTTCACAGATGAGACCCATTGTACGTCACCATGATTTCTTTATTCTAAATGTACAGTTCATTACTCTAACTGTATTAGTTTATGGATTATGATCAAGAAAATAACCACTTTGTGCATTATAATAAATATTAAAAAAGTGGTCTTAACTGGTGAGTTAATCTACATCTTCAAATGCAGCTCGTCCAGATTGAGTCAAAATTATCTATTAATAAATGGTCATATACCAATAAAGAGTTTAAGAGAGATCATAAGAACAACTGTAAATCTACTGAGCTAATGAGTCTCCTGTGTACTAATGAAATCTCTCATGTAATTTTAGATCCAGCTCTAGATGTGCAAACGTTTGTTCCATCATTTGAGTTATGTGGTCATTACATCTATTCTTCAAGAGATCCTTATGCTATATAACATAAGGAAGTTTCCCATGCAGATGAGACTGACTTCAACATTTCTCAGATAAATAACTTAATAAAACAATTCCATTTATTATTTATCAATCTGCTATATATTTTTTGGATTTTCACAGCAGCTGTGAAATGATGAGCACAGATCAGTCCACTTCACAATTAAAGTCTCCAGATGTGGAACATTGTCTTGCCTCAAATGAAGCGTTACCCTCCGGAGCCGATAGGACTAGCTTTAATAATTCATTACACAGGAGATCTGAGCGACTTCCCAGAGCCCAGCAGTCACCGCAGAATAACACTGAGACACAGGAGAAAAAGCTCTTCAGCGAGGGACAGATCAAGAGCTGCACTTCCTCAGCTTTGAACTATTATTTGAATGAGGAATATGGCCATGCAGCCTCCTGCTTTTAAACATCCATCACAAATCTCTGCACTGACTTCTTCATGGCATGATGGAGAGCTTCAGGAAAAACTCTTTCCCTCAAGCCAGTTTCAACAGTATACGGCTGGAGTGGACATTCAGGGATATTTAAATTCTTTAAGTCTTATTTTCCAGGTAAAATATCTTAAACACTCTAAAAAACAAGACCAGTGTACTTGAATCAAGATTGCATAATGTATTAAGAATTAGATGGGTGGGATATATTAGGCAGCAAGTGCACATATATGTAAGATTTAAGCTTATAAAATTTAAAGCATATAACAAGAAATAAAACAATATGAAGAAAGGAAAAACTATATAAAATAATATTGATTAAAGAAAAAAAATTCAGTGCAGGCAGAGCTTTAGATTGGTTTGTCCTCTCTCCTCACGAGGCTTTATTGATCCAAAGCGTCTTCCATTTCCATCATACTAACACAGGGTTTGTTTATCTGCGTCTGAAATGCACACTTCTACAATAAAATATCGATCGAGCTGAGCAAAAGACTGGACCTCCACAATGACCTTGAGATCTCAGAGACTCAAAGAGAGCCTGAGCTTTAAGAGCAAATAAATGCACAGATGATGCAATATAAACCTGTAGAGGATCAAGAGGAAAAACAGAGGCTTGAGTTGTTTTATAAGATGTGGATAAACTATTAACTAAAGCAAATGTCATGGAAATCATTCAGTTCAGGTATTATCTTTTTTTATAAACTGGAACAGGTCCTCGATTGTCAATCCCATCATTCTTTTTGAGAACAAACTAAGACGGTCTTATAATTTAGTCTTATTATAATATTAAGTCTGATTGATTTAATTCATCTCACTGATTAAATTCTAAGAAATAAATGTGGGCCAGAACATAAGTGCATGTGCTAATAAGCCTTGGGAAAATAGATTTCTCTGCATTTAATGCAACAACAAAGCAAATTCACCCCATTCATATAATCTGACCATCTGCCGAACATTAAACGCATGACATCCCAACTCATCCGCTTTAATAAAAATCTGTCATTTCATGATGTTCATTCTGTCCACATAACCTTCTCTGAACTGTAATGGATGAAGGCCTAAGAGAGCCAGAGGACAGGCCAAAAAAACACTCAATTATGGAATTAAAATCAGCAACATTTGCAACCCATTTTGATTCCATAATGTGATGTATTTCTTAGTAAAATGCAGGGAAGGAATGTTTGAATGATATGGTCATCTGTGCAATATTGTTCAACTGATGAATCATTCACAACAAAACCACAAACATGTTTTAAAGGTGCAGTAAGAAATTTCTGAGAAACGCTGTTGAAAGTGGATTATAAAGTGGGGGAGGAGAGAGAGTGAGCCAATCAGCAGTAAGGGGCGTATCCACTCATGATGGGGAGGAGAGAGAGTGAGCCAATCAGCAGTAAGGGGCGTATCCACTCATGATGGGGAGGAGAGTGAGCCAATCAGCAGTAAGGGGCGTATCCACTCATGATGGGGAGGAGAGAGAGTGAGTCAATCAGCAGTAAGGGGCGTGTCCACTCATGATGGGGAGGAGAGAGAATGAGCCAATCAGCAGTAAGGGGCGTGTCCACTCATGATGGGGGAGGAGAGAGAGAGAGCGAGCAAGAGGGAGATTTGAAGACTGTAGAAAGAGAGATGGCTGAGAGACATTACAAAAGAGAAATGGTCAGAGGAATATCACTAGAAAATGAAGGGCTATAATCAGGCAAGAGCTTTAGACCCCGAGTTAATATTAGAAAAGCTTTCCAGTGCTAAAGAAACGTAAACAGGGAGGCCTGAAAACAGACGCAGAGGAGTTTCAGCTCCATATGCAAGTAAAATTGGTTTTGCTATGTTTCACAGAAACAATATATGCTGTTGTTTCAAATATGAAGTGTTTCTCAAAAATCCCTTAATGCACCTTTAAAGCAGATGAATGTGTTAGTCTGTGAATGTTGACAGGCCGGTTGTGTTTCTGTACCTTTCCGTAGGTTGATGAGTGGTTGCAGAATCCCCCTGCGGAAGGCACCAATGGGGTCTTGCACACAGGAGCGCAGACTGAGCATGCTCTGTAGGTGCGGCTCTTTCAGCAGCAGCTCTCTGTATGCGGTCAGCTGATGCGCTCGGCAAAGGAGAGCAGCCACACTGTGCACAAACTCAGGAACCAGACACGTGTATGTGTTATCAGCCTGGCAGTAATGATACGCCACCACCTAGAGAGAGGGGGGGGATTATTTTCAACAAAATAATCAAATTATTTTGATTATTTTCAACAAAATAATCAAATACAGTAAAAAAAAATACAGTAAAAATCTTTTGTTACATCTGTTCTTCCTCAGTATTATTTCCAGTGCAATTAACTAAAGATTCTTCAATCAAGACACATTTACTTGAGATGCAGAAATGACACAAAATATTAAGTCTTGTTTTCTGTGAAATTGACAAAAATTAAAAAAGACCTGCCAAAAACAGCTTTATTCAAAGGGAAATTTTCATAACAGATAGATATTATGACAGACATGTATTCTTGTTTGAAGCATAAGCAAGTCTTTATTTTATGCATTTTAAGTTGATGCATCAATCTTCATATCATCTTGTATGTGCATATTTCAGGCACATCAAAGATGTTTGGATATTTGTATTGGAAAACAAGACAGAAACACATGGAAATATAATTTTATTTCCAGTGCATGCAATTTAATGCCAAAACTGTATGAATTTAAGACTTTCTGATCTGATTTTAGACCTTTTTATGGCTGTAATTTGTGTAAAAGCAAATACTTTTAAAGACATTTTAGGACCCCAAGAAAACGTGAATGAGAATATTTAATAATTTCCATATATATATGCACAGATTTAACAATATGTTAAAAAATAAATAAAAATAAACTACAAATCATGAAGGAAATAAAACAAAACAAAAAAACAATAAAAAAGCATGATGAAAGGACTATATGGAAGGATAATATAATATAATATAATATAATATAATATATAATATAATATAATATAATATAATATAATATAATATATAATATAATATAATATAATATAATATAGTATAATATAATATAACATAATATAATATAATATAATATAATATAATATAATATAATATAATATAATATAATATAATATAATATAATATAATATAATATGCAGATGTCATTTGTTTGGGCTATTCTGTTGTTATCCAGAGCAGTGTGGTATGGGATGGTTGACAGATCAAACTCATTTAGTTTTTATTATAGGGCTATTATTATTATTGGCTGCTGAACTGAAGCTCATATCAGAGCAGCATGTGGTCTGTGAGCCCTTGAGGAGCTGCTCTAAATCCATGCTGATCTAACACTGGAGCCCAAAATCATGCCACTGTTTGCACTTGATAAATAATGCAGGACACAAATTAGAGTTTCAGCCTCTTATGGCCAGATCATTTCTGACCAATCTCTACATCTAATAATCTTGCTTCCAATGTTCAGCCGCCTAACAGATAAAAGTGTGAGGATCTGAACACAGCTGGAGGGAGAAATGGACAAACATGGGGCCCTATGATTTCTGCAATGCGGAAAACGCAGAATACAGTCATAAAAACAGAAATGACTGTATAACACACAATTTCACAGAATTATCCACAGCCGCACTGAGAGTCACTTCATGAGCATTTTATCATTTCATTTGAGAAAAACTCAAAGATCATCATATCATAAACACAGAAACTCAAAGGTTTTTAAGGCAACCCATTAAAAAAAAGAAATTTGTTGAACTTGATGAAATAACATCTGATATGATACTAACACTAATAACAATAATACAATATTATTATCCAATCATTATTTATACTTCGGTGTTTAAATTTTAACAGTAAAGCTCTGTTGTGCATTACTTCGTTTGACAAAAAAGTTTGTTAAAAGATAAATTAATTTTTTATGACTTCATTTGGTTACCAGAACAACTTAAAAACACAACACAGAATTTCTGAAAAAAAAGAATAATAAATTGATGTTTTTATGAATTCAATTAATTTAATTAAACTGTTTATATAGAATCCAGAAAACAGAAAACATAATTTGGATTAAAAAAATAAACATACATTTTGCAAATGTGTTATAGTTAACTTTTAATATTGTTGTTAAATTGTATTAGTCTCATGATTTTAATTAATCACACATGAAATTAAGTAGACTACAATTTTATTTAACACTTTAAGCTTAATGAATATTTAAAGACAACAACAAATTTTGTTTTATTTCCCATTATTTAGCAGTTGTTTATTATGTTTTTTTTTTTCACTATATGTATTATGTACAATTTCTGTATGTATTTAATGAGTAACAGTTTTTTTTTAAAGACGACAACACCAAGAAAGATCCCAAGTAAATTCAGGCGAGTTTATCATGCACACGAGTGTTCAGGGACTCCATGCCTTGATCTGTGTTAAAATCACTGTAACGCTCAACCTCAAGCAGATTTATTTCTTTATTCAGTTCCTCCTGTGAAAAATCTCACATAGCCAAAAGGAAGAATCACATCTAAGAGAATTCATTAAGTGAAATATATTTCTCTCTGAAGTGAAGTGATGTCCTAACAGCAGAGTTCAGCACCATTGACAAAAGAAGCGCTCTCAGTTAGTTTGGCCAGAGTGAGAAAACCTGGCAGAGACGGGCGAGACAGCAGGGCACCGAGAGGCACGGCCCTCTGAGGGACCCTCTTAATTTGTCCTGATTTATTATTGAAACCTCCATTTGACAGATGGGGATATTTCCCATTTGGACAGCTGGGGTTAATAGGAACGGCACGGTCTTCACCCTGAGATGAGGTCTGGGAAAAGAGCATCAATCTAAAGCTCCTTCAGGTGGAGGGACCATTAACTCGCTCACTTTGAGTGAACACTCAAAGCGCTTGTTTCAGAGCGCACATTAACAGGCTCAATCTCCTGATTGCTGTGCATTTCCCTTGACCCTTCGACAAACTGATTAGACAATCGTCACACAGGATTTAGACAGCAAAAGAAATCGTTGGTTTGAGACACTAAGCAGTAACTAAACCATGAGCAGAACTGTATAGAGTTGGGCAGGGTTGACGGAAGGACCCGGAAGTCTAATTCACAGCTGGTTTTATAATGGGGTTAAATAAAGTCTGTGGTAAACATAACTTGAGAAAACTTGGATGTTTTGTTTGATTTCTTACCAGGGCTCTGAACCAGTTCAAGAAACGAAAATTTTAACAGGAACATTAAAACAAATTTTTTTTTTAACTTTCTGATCAGAGATTTATTTGAAATGATCATTAACCAGTTTATAAAATAATTTTATTGTTCTATATAAAGGGTCTATAAAACACACAGTTTCTGCCAGTCTCATGTTAATCTGGAGTATCTATAGAGTAGTATTGATCCTTCATATTTACCAAGAGTAAGATTTATAAGACAGATACGCTGTATTGACTCTTTCTGAAAAAAGCAGAGCTCATGGAGGCGTGCAGTGGGCGGAGCTAAAGAGTAACCAGCACGCACGCAGGCACGCACGCAGGCACGCACGCACGCACGCACGCAGGCACGCACGCACGCACGCAGGCACGCAGGCACGCACGCACGCACGCAGGCACGCACGCACGCACGCTCCAGTTAACTGTTTGGTTACTGACATCTTCAAAATATCTTCCCTTGTGTTCAGCTGAAGAAAGAAATTCATACAGGTTTGAAACAACTTGAGGGTGAGTAAAGGATGACAGATTTTTCATTTTAAAGTGAACTATCCATTTAATGACAGCTGAGATCCCACAGTGTGACATGAGGATCATGTTCGCACAGACTGACAAGCAACAAAAATAAAGGACTATTATAAATCACACAGTGTGTCTGTTTTTTTTATTGTTATTAAAAAAGCAACATTTTGAGCAAAAAGCTGAGAAAAAGCATTTTTGTCAAAGACTACATCTGGATCAGATTCAGAACAATGATCAAAACACAGATGGAATAGATTGAGTCCATCAAAACCCACAAAGCTTCACAGTCCTGTAGCTTGTCCTGGCACGTCCTGTGACATTTAATTCAGTAACATTAGATAGTTTAGATTTATCTGCTGTTTAATGTTGATGAGCACGTTATTTGACATATGCAGATGTTTGCATATGATATCACTCGTTTCTGCTTCTTCACATGTTTTATTTAGGCAATTCTATACTTTTACAGATGATGTGTAATAGCACCCCCTACCATATAACATATTAAACACTTTGTTGTCAAAGTTAGTGTTGTGGCTTCATGTATGGTCAGACACTAGCTTGTGTTGTTATATTATTAAAGCAGCACTAGGTGCTTTTCAACCTTCATAATATATTTTCAAGACTCTTGTGATGATACATCGACTTACAATAGGTTGAATGACACGTCTGCCATAGCCTGACGAGGTCTGTATCGTTTTTAATCGTACATTTAAACATAAACGAGAACAAAAAGAACTACAAAATTCGACTGCTTTTTGGCATATACGTCAATTCCACCACCACCCCCACGTAAACATACGTATTATGTAAACGTGAATTTATTCAATCATCACAAAAATAATCGACAAAAAACTAAAAATACGACAGTGTATACCATTACGTAAAAGTGAATTTATTGAATTATCACAAAAATAATCGACAAAAAACTAAAAATACAACAGTGTATACTATTACGTAAAAGTGAATTTATTCAATTATCAAAAAAACTAAAAATGGACAAAAAACTCAAAATACAACAGTGTATACTATTACGTAAAATATTTTTTTTTTCAATTATCCAAAAAAATCTAAATTGATGAAAAAAATCAAAATACGACAGTGTATACTATTACGTAAAAGTGAATTCATTCAATTATCAAAAAAATTCAAAATTGATGAAAAACTCAAAACACGACAGTGTATACTATTACGTAAAAGTGAATTTATTCAAAAATCAAAAAAATTTAAAATTGATGAAAAACTCAAAATACGACAGTGTATATATACTATTACGTAAAAGTGAATTTATTCAAAAATCAAAAAAATTCAAAATGGACAAAAAACTCAAAATACGACAGTGCATACATTCTATTACGTAAAAGTAAAATTTTCAATTATCAAAAAAAATCTAAATTGATGGAAAAACTCAAAATACGACAGTGTATACTATTACGTAAAAGTGAATTTATTCAATTATCAAAAAAATTATAAATGGACAAAAAAATAGTATACAATGTCGTATTTTGATTTTTTTCATCAATTTAGATTTTTTTTGATAATTGAAAATTTTTACTTTTACGTAATAGTATTTATACACTGTCGTATTTTGAGTTTTTTGTTCATTTTGAATTTGTGATAATTGAATAAAGTGAATTCATTCAAAAATCTAAAAAATTCAAAATTGATGAAAAACTCAAAGTACGACAGTGTATACTATTACGTAAAAGTGAATTTATTCAATTATCAAAAAAACTCAAAATTGATGAAAAACTCAAAATACGACAGTGTATACTATTACGTAAAAGTAAAAATTTTCAATTATCAAAAAAAATCAAAATGGACAAAAACAAACTCAAAATACGACAGTGTATACTATTACGTAAAAGTTAATTTATTCAAAAATTAAACAAATTCAAAATGGACAAAAAAACTAAAAATACGACAGTGTATACTATTACGTAAAAGTGAATTTATTCAATTATCACAAAAACTAAAAATTGACAAAAAACTCAAAATACGACAGTGTATACTATTACGTAAAAGTGAATTTATTCAATTATCAAAAAAATTCAAAATTGACGAAAAACTCAAAATACGACAGTGTATACTATTACGTAAAAGTAAACATTTTCAATTATCAAAAAAAATCTAAATTGATGAAAAAAATCAAAATACGACAGTGTATACTATTACGTAAAAGTTAATTTATTCAATTATCAAAAATTCAAAATGGACAAAAAACTCAAAATACGACAGTGTATTCTATTACGTAAAAGTGAATTTATTCAATTATCAAAAAATTTCAAAATGGACAAAAAACTCAAAATACGACAGTGTATACTATTACGTAAAAGTGAATTTATTCAATTATCACAAATTCAAAATGAACAAAAAACTCAAAATACGACAGTGTATACTATTACGTAAAAGTGAATTTATTTAATTATCAAAAAAATTCAAAATTGATGAAAAACTCAAAATACGACAGTGTATACTATTACGTAAAAGTTAATTTATTCAATTATCAAAAATTCAAAATGGACAAAAAACTCAAAATACGACAGTGTATACTATTACGTAAAAGTGAATTTATTCAATTATCAAAAAATTTCAAAATGGACAAAAAACTCAAAATACGACAGTGTATACTATTACGTAAAAGTGAATTTATTCAATTATCACAAATTCAAAATGAACAAAAAACTCAAAATACGACAGTGTATACTATTACGTAAAAGTAAAAATTTTCAATTATCAAAAAAAATCAAAATGGACAAAAACAAACTCAAAATACGACAGTGTATACTATTACGTAAAAGTGAATTTATTCAAAAATTAAACAAATTCAAAATGGACAAAAAACTAAAAATACGACAGTGTATACTATTACGTAAAAGTGAATTTATTCAATTATCACAAAAACTAAAAATGGACAAAAAACTCAAAATACGACAGTGTATACTATTACGTAAAAGTGAATTCATTCAATTATCAAAAAAATTCAAAATTGACGAAAAACTCAAAATATGACAGTGTATACTATTACGTAAAAGTGAATTTATTCAATTATCAAAAAAATTCAAAATGGACAAAAAAATAGTATACAATGTCGTATTTTGATTTTTTTCATCAATTTAGATTTTTTTTGATAATTGAAAAATTTTACTTTTACGTAATAGTATGTATACACTGTCGTATTTTGAGTTTTTTGTTCATTTTGAATTTGTGATAATTGAATAAAGTGAATTTATTCAATTATCACAAAAAGTAAAAATGGACAAAAAACTCAAAATACGACAGTGTATACTATTACGTAAAAGTAAATTTATTCAATTATCAAAAAAACTCAAAATTGATGAAAAACTCAAAATACGACAATGTATACTATTACGTAAAAGTGAATTTATTCAAATATCACAAATTCAAAATGGACAAAAAACTCAAAATACGACAGTGTATACTATTACGTAAAAGTGAATTTATTAAATTATCACAAATTCAAAATGGACAAAAAACTCAAAATACGACAGTGTATTCTATTACGTAAAAGTGAATTTATTCAAAAATCAAACAAATACAAAATGGACAAAAAACTCAAAATACGACAGTGTATACTATTACGTAAAAGTGAATTTATTCAATTATCACAAATTCAAAATGGACAAAAAACTCAAAATACGACAGTGTATACTATTACGTAAAAGTGAATTTATTCAATTATCAAAAAAACTCAAAATTGATGAAAAACTCAAAATACGACAGTGTATACTATTACGTAAAAGTGAATTTATTCAATTATCACAAATTCAAAATGGACAAAAAACTCAAAATACGACAGTGTATACTATTACGTAAAAGTGAATTTATTAAATTATCACAAATTCAAAATGGACAAAAAACTCATAATACGACAGTGTATACTATTACGTAAAAGTAAAATTTATTCAATTATCACAAAAAGTAAAAAAATGGACAAAAAACTCAAAATACGACAGTGTATACTATTACGTAAAAGTGAATTTATTCAATTATCACAAATTTAAAATGAACAAAAAACTCAAAATACGACAGTGTATACTATTATGTAAAAGTAAAAAATTTCAATTATCAAAAAAAATTCTAAATTGATGAAAAAAATCTAAATACGACAGTGTATACTATTAAGTAAAGTGAATTTATTCAATTATCAAAAAAATTTAAAATTGATGAAAAACTCAAAATACCACAGTGTATACTATTACGTAAAAGTGAATTTATTCAATTATCACAAATTCAAAATGGACAAAAAACTCAAAATACGACAGTGTATACTATTATGTAAAAGTGAATTTATTCAATTATCAAAAAATTTCAAAATGGACAAAAAACTCAAAATACGACAGTGTATACTATTACGTAAAAGTGAATTTATTCAATTATCACAAATTCAAAATGAACAAAAAACTCAAAATACGACAGTGTATACTATTAAGTAAAAGTAAAAAATTTCAATTATCAAAAAAAATCAAAATGGACAAAAACAAACTCAAAATACGACAGTGTATACTATTACGTAAAAGTGAATTTATTTAATTATCAAAAAAATTCAAAATTGATGAAAAGCTCAAAATACGACAGTGTATACTATTACGTAAAAGTGAATTTATTCAATTATCACAAATTCAAAATGAAAAAAAACTCAAAATACGACAGTGTATACTATTACGTAAAAGTAAAAATTTTCAATTATCAAAAAAATCAAAATGGACAAAAACAAACTCAAAATACTACAGTGTATACAATTACGTAAAAGTGAATTTATTCAAAAATTAAACAAATTCAAAATGGACAAAAAACAAAAAATACGACAGTGTATACTATTACGTAAAAGTGAATTTATTCAATTATCACAAAAACTAAAAATTGACAAAAAACTCAAAATACGACAGTGTATACTATTACGTAAAAGTGAATTTATTCAATTATCACAAATTTAAAATGAACAAAAAACTCAAAATATGACAGTGTATACTATTACGTAAAAGTAAAAAATTTCAATTATCAAAAAAAAATCTAAATTGATGAAAAAAATCAAAATACGACAGTGTATACTATTACATAAAGTGAATTTATTTAATTATCAAAAAAATTCAAAATTGATGAAAAACTCAAAATACGACAGTGTAAACTATTACGTAAAAGTTAATTTATTCAATTATCAAAAATTCAAAATGGACAAAGAACTCAAAATACGACAGTGTATACTATTACGTAACAGTGAATTTATTCAATTATCACAAATTCAAAATGAACAAAAAACTCAAAATACGACAGTGTATACTATTACGTAAAAGTAAAAATTTTCAAGTATCAAAAAAAATCAAAATGGACAAAAACAAACTCAAAATACGACAGTGTATACTATTACGTAAAAGTAAAAATTTTCAATTATCAAAAAAAAATCTAAATTGATGAAAAACTCAAAATACGACAGTGTATACTATTACGTAAAAGTTCATTTATTCAATTATCAAAAATTCAAAATGGACAAAAAACTCAAAATACGACAGTGTATACTATTACGTAAAAGTGAATTTATTCAATTATCAAAAAATTTCAAAATGGACAAAAAACTCAAAATACGACAGTGTATACTATTACGTAAAAGTGAATGTATTCATGTTACATTCCATGTGTTTTGTATTGTTTTGGTTTGTTTCTCTTTTGTGTTATTAGTATTCTTTGGACCATCGGGAGACTCGGCTGTTCAGTATTGCATCACGTTCGACGCAATGAGTGACGTTCGACGCAATGAGTGACGTTCGACCAATCCGCTGACGTGCTGGCATCTTAAAAGGCCCCGGTTTTCATGAATGAGGAGTGAGGGCTGATCAGCGCGAGCTCTCACTCACCTTTCCGCACTTTCTGTTGTCTTCTGAAATATATTATTTACTAGACACTTGACTTGGTTCTGCGTTAACTTCTTTTTCCTAGAATTGTTCTTATACTAGTCCTGCCCGAGCGAATATGTGCATACGCTAGAGTTGATTGCGCACAGGTGTTCTGAGATCAATGTGTTACACGCTGATGTTGAGAGACAAACGCAGTATATTACTCAGCCAGGTCTTATGTCTCCGATTGTCTTTAGTCATTAATTTGGATTAATGTTGTCTTATTTAGATAGGTAGTTCTTTTTGTGTTAGTTAGTTAAAGGGAGAATTCGCCCTCAATTGTACTTTTGTTTTGATATTCAGCGTAGTTTATTTAAAGCGTCGTATACGCTGAAGATCTCGGTTTTGTTTCTACATTTTTCTTTGTTAGTTAGTTTAGAGGTTTGGGGTAGTAGTAGTGGGGGTTTGGTTTTGATTATTTTATTGATTTGGGCGATTCTCTTGTTTATTATTTGTGTTTAAATGTTTATTGGTTCTTTTGGAACATATTACATTTGATTTTATTACATTAATAAATCATTTAAGCTTCACTACATTCTTGTTTATGGTTGTTTTTCCTGTCTGCACCTCCACAGTCACATCTTGCATAAATGTTGCGTCATCATCCCGTTTACATCTTATAAGCACGTAACATTTAATTATCACACATTCAAAATGAACAAAAAACTCAAAATACGACAGTGTATACTATTACGTAAAAGTAAAAATTTTCAATTATCAAAAAAAATCAAAATGGACAAAAAACTAAAAATACGACAGTGTATACTATTACGTAAAAGTGAATTTATTCAATTATCACAAAAACTAAAAATGGACAAAAAACTCAATATACGACAGTGTATACTATTACGTAAAAGTGAATTCATTCGATTATCAAAAAAATTCAAAATTGACGAAAAACTCAAAATATGACAGTGTATACTATTACGTAAAAGTGAATTTATTCAATTATCAAAAAAATTCAAAATGGACAAAAAAATAGTATACAATGTCGTATTTTGATTTTTTTCAAAAATTTAGATTTTTTTTGATAATTGAAAATTTTTACTTTTACGTAATAGTATGTATACACAGTCGTATTTTGAGTTTTTTGTTCATTTTGAATTTGTGATAATTGAATAAAGTGAATTTATTCAAAAATCTAAAAAATTCAAAATTGATGAAAAACTCAAAGTACGACAGTGTATACTATTACGTAAAGTGAATTTATTCAATTATCACAAAAAGTAAAAATGGACAAAAAACTCAAAATACGACAGTGTATACTATCATGTAAAAGTAAATTTATTCAATTATCAAAAAAACTCAAAATTGATGAAAAACTCAAAATACGACAGTGTATACTATTACGTAAAAGTGAATTTATTAAATTATCACAAATTCAAAATGGACAAAAAACTCAAAATACGACAGTGTATACTATTACGTAAAAGTTAATTTATTCAATTATCAAAAATTCAAAATGGACAAAAAACTCAAAATACGACAGTGTATTCTATTACGTAAAAGTGAATTTATTCAATTATCAAAAAATTTCAAAATGGACAAAAAACTCAAAATACGACAGTGTATACTATTACGTAAAAGTGAATTTATTCAATTATCACAAATTCAAAATGAACAAAAAACTCAAAATACGACAGTGTATACTATTACGTAAAAGTGAATTTATTTAATTATCAAAAAAATTCAAAATTGATGAAAAACTCAAAATACGACAGTGTATACTATTACGTAAAAGTTAATTTATTCAATTATCAAAAATTCAAAATGGACAAAAAACTCAAAATACGACAGTGTATACTATTACGTAAAAGTGAATTTATTCAATTATCAAAAAATTTCAAAATGGACAAAAAACTCAAAATACGACAGTGTATACCATTACGTAAAAGTGAATTTATTCAATTATCACAAATTCAAAATGAACAAAAAACTCAAAATACGACAGTGTATACTATTACGTAAAAGTAAAAATTTTCAATTATCAAAAAAAATCAAAATGGACAAAAACAAACTCAAAATACGACAGTGTATACTATTACGTAAAAGTGAATTTATTCAAAAATTAAACAAATTCAAAATGGACAAAAAACTAAAAATACGACAGTGTATACTATTACGTAAAAGTGAATTTATTCAATTATCACAAAAACTAAAAATGGACAAAAAACTCAAAATACGACAGTGTATACTATTACGTAAAAGTGAATTCATTCAATTATCAAAAAAATTCAAAATTGACGAAAAACTCAAAATATGACAGTGTATACTATTACGTAAAGTGAATTTATTCAATTATCACAAAAAGTAAAAATGGACAAAAAACTCAAAATACGACAGTGTATACTATCATGTAAAAGTAAATTTATTCAATTATCAAAAAAACTCAAAATTGATGAAAAACTCAAAATACGACAGTGTATACTATTACGTAAAAGTGAATTTATTAAATTATCACAAATTCAAAATGGACAAAAAACTCAAAATACGACAGTGTATACTATTACGTAAAAGTTAATTTATTCAATTATCAAAAATTCAAAATGGACAAAAAATTCAAAATACGACAGTGTATTCTATTACGTAAAAGTGAATTTATTCAATTATCAAAAAATTTCAAAATGGACAAAAAACTCAAAATACGACAGTGTATACTATTACGTAAAAGTGAATTTATTCAATTATCACAAAAATTAAAAATGGACAAAAAACTCAAAATACGACAGTGTATACTATTACGTAAAAGTAAAATTTTTCAATTATCAAAAAAAATCTAAATTGATGAAAAACTCAAAATACGACAGTGTATACTATTACATAAAAGTGAATTTATTCAATTATCACAAATTTAAAATGAACAAAAAACTCAAAATACGACAGTGTATACTATTACGTAAAAGTAAAATTTTTCAATTATCAAAAAAAATCTAAATTGATGAAAAATCAAAATACGACAGTGTATACTATTTCGTAAAAGTGAAATTTATTCAAAAATCAAACAAATTCAAAATTGACGAAAAACTCAAAATACGACAGTGTATACTATTACGTAAAAGTGAATTTATTCAATTATCAAAAAAATTCAAAATTAATGAAAAACTCAAAATACGACAGTGTATACTATTACGTAAAAGTGAATTTATTCAATTATCACAAATTAAAAATGGACAAAAACTCAAAATACAACAGTGTATACTATTACATAAAAGTAAAATTTATTCAATTATCACAAAAAGTAAAAATGGACAAAAAACTCTAAATACGACAGTGTATACTATTACGTAAAAGTGAATTCATTCATTTATCAAAAAAAATCACAATGGATAAAAAACTCAAAATACAACACTGTATACTATTACGTAAAAGTGAATTTATTCAATTATCACAAATTTAAAATGAACAAAAAACTAAAAATACGACAGTGTATACTATTACGTAAAAGTGAATTTATTCAATTATCACAAATTTAAAATGAACAAAAAACTCAAAATATGACAGTGTATACTATTACGTAAAAGTAAAAATTTTCAATTATCAAAAAAAATCTAAATTGATGAAAAACTCAAAATACGACAGTGTATACGTAAAAGTGAATTTATTCAATTATCACAAATTCAAAATGAACAAAAAACTCAAAATACGACAGTGTATACTTCTACGTAAAAGTAAAATTTTTCAATTATCAAAAAAAATCAAAATGGACAAAAACAAACTCAAAATACGACAGTGTATACTATTACGTAAAAGTGAATTTATTCAATTATCACAAAAATTAAAAATGGACAAAAAACTCAAAATACGACAGTGTATACTATTACGTAAAAGTAAAATTTTTCAATTATCAAAAAAAATCTAAATTGATGAAAAACTCAAAATACGACAGTGTATACTATTACATAAAAGTGAATTTATTCAATTATCACAAATTTAAAATGAACAAAAAACTCAAAATACGACAGTGTATACTATTACGTAAAAGTAAAATTTTTCAATTATCAAAAAAAATCTAAATTGATGAAAAATCAAAATACGACAGTGTATACTATTTCGTAAAAGTGAAATTTATTCAAAAATCAAACAAATTCAAAATTGACGAAAAACTCAAAATACGACAGTGTATACTATTACGTAAAAGTGAATTTATTCAATTATCAAAAAAATTCAAAATTAATGAAAAACTCAAAATACGACAGTGTATACTATTACGTAAAAGTGAATTTATTCAATTATCACAAATTAAAAATGGACAAAAACTCAAAATACAACAGTGTATACTATTACATAAAAGTAAAATTTATTCAATTATCACAAAAAGTAAAAATGGACAAAAAACTCTAAATACGACAGTGTATACTATTACGTAAAAGTGAATTCATTCATTTATCAAAAAAAATCACAATGGACAAAAAACTCAAAATACAACACTGTATACTATTACGTAAAAGTGAATTTATTCAATTATCACAAATTTAAAATGAACAAAAAACTAAAAATACGACAGTGTATACTATTACGTAAAAGTGAATTCATTCATTTATCCAAAAAAAATCAAAATGGACAAAAAACTCAAAATACAACACTGTATACTATTACGTAAAAGTGAATTTATTCAATTATCACAAATTTAAAATGAACAAAAAACTCAAAATATGACAGTGTATACTATTACGTAAAAGTAAAAATTTTCAATTATCAAAAAAAATCTAAATTGATGAAAAACTCAAAATACGACAGTGTATACTATTACGTAAAAGTGAATTTATTCAATTATCACAAATTCAAAATGAACAAAAAACTCAAAATACGACAGTGTATACTATTACGTAAAAGTAAAATTTTTAAATTATCAAAAAAAATAAAAATGGACAAAAAAACTCATAATACGACAGTGTATACTATTACGTAAAAGTGAATTTATTCAAAAATCAAACAAATTCAAAATGGACAAAAAACTCAAAATACGACAGTGTATACTATTACGTAAAAGTGAATTTATTCAATTATCACAAATTTAAAATGAACAAAAAACTCAAAATACGACAGTGTATACTATTACGTAAAAGTTAAAATTTTCAATTATCAAAAAAAATCTAAATTGATGAAAAAAATCAAAATACGACAGTGTATACTATTACGTAAAGTGAATTTATTCAATTATCAAAAAAATTCAAAATTGATGAAAAACTCAAAATACGACAGTGTATTCTATTACGTAAAAGTGAATTTATTCAATTATCACAAATTCAAAATGAACAAAAAACTCAAAATACGACAGTGTATACTATTACGTAAAAGTAAAATTTTTCAATTATCAAAAAAAATCAAAATGGACAAAAACAAACTCAAAATACGACAGTGTATACTATTATGTAAAAGTGAATTTATTCAAAATTAAACAAATTCAAAATGGACAAAAAACTCAAAATACGACAGTGTATACTATTACGTAAAAGTGAATTTATTCAATTATCACAAAAACTAAAAATGGACAAAAAACTCAAAATACGACAGTGTATACCAGCCTTTCTCAAAGTGGGTGCCGCGGCACACTGGGGTGCCCCGTGACTGTGTCAGGGGTGCCGCCAAAAAATTACGTTGGATAAAAAAAAATAATAATAATAATCTGAAATTTCATATATAGAATATATTTGAATGTACATAAATACATTCTTCTTCTTTTTAACCCTTTCGCACATATGATCACACATTCACGCATGTGATTAGAACGGTCAGTGCATCACGTTCATTCAAATGTGCTTTCGCTTGCACTGAGCCAGAGACAGGCGCGCTCAGAGCTGTCATATATCACAACTTTTCAGTGTTTTCAGCCACATAATGTTTATTTTAGGTTTCAAACGTATACGTACTAAAAAAACAATACCTTTAGAGTTTGTAAAAATACACAATGATGAAAAATGAAGAGGCAATAATAATCCTTTCCATTATAATTAGTTTTATTCATATCAGATACACATTGTCTAAGTAACTTTAAAGTTTACTCTATTCTTCTGCCAGTTCACCTGCCACTTACTTTTATGTATTTTGGGAGAAGTGGATGAATTCACGTCTTGTAACTTAAATCTAACAGATCCGATTTTCTGAACTGCGCCTGCTGCGGCGATGGCGGCGCCCATCGTGCATACAGCTCAACTAACGCGATCATTATAAAGATGTTTAAATGACAAAACACTGCCACTTGTATATATTTGACAATCGGAATATCAGATATTTCAGGCCATATCTAAAAAAATTGTGAATATTTTGAATTAAAAAGGAAAAATGACATAAAAGCAGATCATCATTCATTCTCTGTTGTTGCTGCGGTGCGTCACGTGACAAGCAATGACGCGTCACCATGGAAACCATAAAGTGACACATTAATAACGGTCGCTTTGAAAAACTCACCATGGGGGGTCAGCCAGAATGTTTTAAATTTACGTGTGAAAGGGTTAAACATATTAGCGGATTATACTCTGTTCATTACTGTCCTGTCTAAATAAACAGGACATTTGCATTTATATTTGGGTTATGCAGTGTTTTTAAATTATATTTTAAACTGGGGTGCCTTGAAATTGTATGCACTTTTGAAAGGTGCCCTGACTGAAAAAAGTTTGAGAAAGGCTGGTGTATACTATTACGTAAAAGTAACATTTTTCAATTATCAAAAAAAATCTAAATTGATGAAAAACTCAAAATACGACAGTGTATACTATTACATAAAAGTGAATTTATTCAATTATCACAAATTCAAAATGAACAAAAAACTCAAAATACGACAGTGTATACTATTACGTAAAAGTAAAAATTTTCAATTATCAAAAAAAATCTAAATTGATGAAAAAATCAAAATACGACAGTGTATACTATTTTGTAAAAGTGAATTTATTCAATAATCAAAAAAAATCTAAATTGATGAAAAACTCAAAATACGACAGTGTATACTATTAAGTAAAAGTACAATTTTTCAATTATCAAAAAAAATCTAAATTGATGAAAAAACTCAAAATACGACAGTGTATACTATTACGTAAAAGTGAATTTATTCAATTATCACAAATTCAAAATGAACAAAAAACTCAAAATACGACAGTGTATACTATTACGTAAAAGTAAAAATTTTCAATTATCAAAAAAAATCAAAATGGACAAAAACAAACTCAAAATACGACAGTGTATACTATTACGTAAAAGTGAATTCA
Organism: Pseudorasbora parva; assembly: GCF_024679245.1. Classification (NCBI taxonomy): domain Eukaryota; kingdom Metazoa; phylum Chordata; class Actinopteri; order Cypriniformes; family Gobionidae; genus Pseudorasbora; species Pseudorasbora parva. The sequence goes on from NC_090176.1 coordinate 49,091,954, forward strand.
TTCAAAAATTAAACAAATTCAAAATGGACAAAAAACTCAAAATACGACAGTGTATATTATTACGTAAAAGTGAATTTATTCAATTATCACAAAAACTAAAAATGGATAAAAAACTCAAAATACGACAGTGTATACTATTACGTAAAAGTAACATTTTTCAATTATCAAAAAAAATCTAAATTGATGAAAAACTCAAAATAAAACACTGTATACTATTACATAAAAGTGAATTTATTCAATTATCACAAATTCAAAATGAACAAAAAACTCAAAATACGACAGTGTATACTATTACGTAAAAGTAAAAATTTTCAATTATCAAAAAAAATCTAAATTGATGAAAAAATCAAAATACGACAGTGTATACTATTTCGTAAAAGTGAATTTATTCAAAAATCAAACAAATTCAAAATTGACGAAAAACTCAAAATACGACAGTGTACTATTACGTAAAAGTGAATTCATTCAATTATCAAAAAAAATCAAAATTGACGAAAAACTCAAAATACGACAGTGTATACTATTACGTAAAAGTGAATTCATTCAATAATCAAAAAAAATCAAAATGGACAAAAAACTCAAAATACGACAGTGTATACTATTACGTAAAAGTGAATTTATTCAATTATCAAAAAAACTCAAAATTAATGAAAAACTCAAAATACGACAGTGTATACTATTACGTAAAAGTGAATTCATTCATTTATCAAAAAAAATCAAAATGGACAAAAAACTCAAAATACAACACTGTATACTATTACGTAAAAGTGAATTTATTCAATTATCAAAAATTTAAAATGAACAAAAAACTCAAAATACGACAGTGTATACTATTACGTAAAAGTAAAAATTTTCAATTATCAAAAAAAATCTAAATTGATGAAAAAAATCTAAATACGACAGTGTATACTATTACGTAAAGTGAATTTATTCAATTATCAAAAAAATTCAAAATTGATGAAAAACTCAAAATACGATAGTGTATACTATTATGTAAAAGTGAATTTATTCAATTATCACAAATTCAAAATGAACAAAAAACTCAAAATACGACAGTGTATACTATTACGTAAAAGTGAATTTATTAAAAAATCAAACAAATTCAAAATGGACAAAAAACTCAAAATACGACAGTGTATACTATTACGTAAAAGTGAATTTATTCAAAAATCAAACAAATACAAAATGGACAAAAAAACTCAAAATACGACAGTGTATACTATTACGTAAAAGTGAATTTATTCAATTATCACAAAAACTAAAAATGGACAAAAAACTCAAAATACGACAGTGTATACTATTACGTAAAAGTGAATTTATTCAAAAATCAAACAAATTCAAAATGGACAAAAAACTCAAAATACGACAGTGTATACTATTACGTAAAAGTGAATTTATTCAATTATCACAAAAACTAAAAATGGACAAAAAACTCAAAATACGACAGTGTATACTATTACGTAAAAGTGAATTTATTCAAAAATCAAACAAATTCAAAATGGACAAAAAACTCAAAATACGACAGTGTATACTATTACGTAAAAGTGAATTTATTCAATTATCACAAATTCAAAATTGATGAAAAACTCAAAATACGACAGTGTATACTATTACGTAAAAGTGAATTTATTCAATTATCAAAAAAATTCTAAATTGATGAAAAACTCAAAATACGACAGTGTATACTATTACGTAAAAGTGAATTTATTCAATTATCACAAATTCAAAATGAACAAAAAACTCAAAATACGACAGTGTATACTATTACGTAAAGTGAATTTATTCAATTATCAAAAAAATTCTAAATTGATGAAAAACTCAAAATACGACAGTGTATACTATTACGTAAAGTGAATTTATTCAATTATCAAAAAAATTCTAAATTGATGAAAAACTCAAAATACGACAGTGTATACTATTACGTAAAAGTGAATTTATTCAATTATCACAAATTCAAAATGAACAAAAAACTCAAAATACGACAGTGTATACTATTACGTAAAAGTGAATTTATTCAATTATCAAAAAAACTCAAAATTGACGACAAACTCAAAATACGACAGTGTATACTATTACGTAAAAGTGAATTTATTCAATTATCACAAATTCAAAATGAACAAAAAACTCAAAATATGACTGTATACTATTACGTAAAAGTAAAATTGTTCAATTATCAAAAAAAATCTAAATTGATGAAAAAAATCAAAATACGACAGTGTATACTATTACGTAAAAGTGAATTCATTCAATTATCACAAATTCAAAATGAACAAAAAACTCAAAATACGACAGTGTATACTATTACGGAAAAGTGAATTTATTCAATTATCAAAAAAATTCAAAATTGACGAAAAACTCAAAATACGACAGTGTATACTATTACGTAAAAGTGAATTTATTCAATTATCACAAAAAGTAAAAATGGACAAAAAACTAAAAATACGACAGTGTATACTATTACGTAAAAGTGAATTTATTCAAAAATCAAACAAATTCAAAATGGACAAAAAACTCAAAATACGACAGTGTATACTATTACGTAAATTTTTTTTATTCAATTATCACAAAATGTAAATACATAAGACGTACAAAACCTTATCATATTTTAGGATACCTAACATGTCTGATATTTAGTAACATATTTGTCTATTTTTCTTGCCTAAAGCTATAATACAAATCGATTTTTCAAATTTGCAGATTTATCTATGGTAGCTTGATATTATGATATTGACGATGTAAGGTTATTACCTACCACTCAAACATTGAACTGAAGTATCATATAGATTCTGTAAAACGGTAACCAATAGACTAGGCTACTATAATGACGCTGGCTTGTAAACATGAGCATCGCGATCATTTTGCGCTTGAAAAAAATAAAACCAATGAAATTATATTCATATGACATGCTGAAACATGCCACTGTACCTGGGATGAAGACATTTCACACGCGACGCAAGCAGAACTCCTGCATGTGAACTTCAGGGCTATCATGGCTGTCATGTCAACAAATGCAGGCGCCCATCCCCTGATGTAGGATGACAGAGTTTACGACAGTAGTAGAGGACAATACAGTTTCCCAACTGTAGGGGGACCCCGAGAGCAAACCTACCTGGTGCTGCTTTAAAGGGGGGGTGAAATGCTGTTTCATGCATACTGATCTTTTTACACTGTTAAAGACTTGGAATCCCATACTAAACATAGACAAAGTTTCAAAAGTTAAGGTGGACGTTTGATGGGAGTATTTCTTTGTCAAAAATACTACTTCCGGTTAGTCATAAGTTTCGGCAAGTTTTTTGAGATCATGCGTCCCCTTTGACGTTAATGGGGGCGGAATTTCCTTGTATGGGCCTTACGGACAATTCTACCGGAAGCGCGTGAGAGAGAGAGAGGGAGAGAGCGAAAGTAACAGGCTACGCCCATCAAAGCGCTGGCTTGCTGCACAGGTAATGTGCACAATTAACAATGACATCAAAAAGTGCGTTTTTGGTTGCCAGACCAAGACAGTCCTGCACAGATTCCCCAAAACCCAGCGTTAAGGCAACAGTGGATGTAATTTGCTTTTCCGGATCAGCAACTGAGTTGCGCGAATGTTTATATCTGTTCGCTGCATTTCGGTGCCGACTGTTTCATAAACAAGGCCCAGCTCGACACAGGATTTTCCCGATCGCCTAATGCTGAAGGATGGAGCAGTCCCAACGTTAGAAGGGTGAGTGAGACTGCTTCAAATGTCTGTGTTTTTGCCTATGCTCATCAAGTAGCCCAAACATGATCACGTATAGTTAATTGATCAATGGAGCATGCGATGTGTAGTGCGTGTACATTTGTTTAGCTGGCCACTATATGTGTAACTTGTTGTTTGTGTATTGTAAAAGCACTCCAAACAACAATACACAAAGACGGGGGAAATATGTTGAACTAAATAAGCGCGCTTCTTCATTCAAATGCGCTACTATTCCGTGTCTTTCTATGTAAACACTAACTAATCCTGCTGTGCAAAACCGGTCCGCTTACTGTCTACACAAACCACGCGTAAACACACAAACACACGTGCACAACTGCACTTCCCACATGTACACCTTCAAAGACAAAAATACGACGATATAATTCAAGTATAAATATGTAAATAACACAAGCCGCTAAGCATATTATATAGTTAGTGTATAACTTGTACCACATACAGACGTCCTGCTCTAGTCGTTTTTGCTGCTGCTCCTGTTCAACTGCAGCCTCTGGGTCTGATTCCGGATCATAGATGTATGGCTGTATCTGATTAAAAGCCATATTTTTATTTTGAATAAAGTTTTTTTCCCGCTGTTAGGGATGACGCACTCGACTCAACACAATAGCAGCGCGCTGCTGCACACGTCATTATTTAGCTCCGCTCACACGACACGCCCCCACCCGCTCGGCTTTTTTCGGAAAGACTCGGAACAGCGCATCTTTCTTATATAATTATAAAAAAAATAAAGACTTTTCGGAGATATGCAGGATGCAATGCTACTCTATAGGTACTCAAGATTGACATGACACTGACTGAAACTGAGTGTTTCACCCCCCCTTTAACATTTTTCTAAAATCAAGCTCAAACGGAGTTACAAGGTTTTTCACCAACGAATGTCAAAAAAATGTTGTCCATCATTAGAACGGTTGCATCTGAGGCAGTAAGTACATTGCATTACTTTTTTTTATCAACTGTTACACATAGACTGTATTGGCTGTATTGGTATAAAAAAAAAAGTTGTTTATTTACCCTTGCACTGCAAACAAGCAGAGACAGTCTGCAAAATGCAGGACAGTTCTGCTGACAGCTTAAGGGTCCGCTGGAGTTTCAAAATTTAGTATAAACTTCAATTCAAGCTCCGTATAAAGTACAGGCAATAAATAAATAAATAAAATGACCAAAAATAAAGTTATTAACTGATATTTCTAATCAAACAGAACAATAATGTTACGGAAGCAACGCAAGAACAGAAAAACAATAAGTTAAAATACTGATTCTGCTTGGACTGATTCTGCTTAAGACTAAGTGGCCAGTTCTTAGGGAGAATATGTTGTATGTGTGTCTAGATTTACCATCTCCATGTATAATTGAAAAAAAGGTATTAAAAAGATAACATTAATCAATTCTCCATTAACACAGCCCCAAATATGTGAATTAATCAGGCATCAAACTAATGGAAAGAGCTCATAATAATCAGCCTGCGCTTATGTGACGGATGCATGCAGGGACTGATTAAAACACACACTATTTCTTTTGCAAAATGGCACACAATCATTTGTTAAAAATGTAGCATAACACTGTAAACCGATTACTGATGAGCCTCTAATTAAGTGCTTTTGTCTTATCTGTGAATATGTAATTTGCAGCTGTCTGCTGCATGTTTGCCGTCGTCCCTGAGTCTCGGTGCCCACATGGGTGCAATTCTCTTTAAATGCGACCAAATGACCATCCTGCTAACCTGTTGCCATGGTAACACTCGAGGGACGGCAGGTCCCCCGGGAAACACGGTTGATACATCATTTAGCTCACATTGCGTTTGACGGAGGACAGCTCGGCCTATTAAGACGGACATGTACGGAGACAGCTAAACCGCTGAAATCCAAAGCACTGCGTTTCAAGCCTCATGAAATGCAATATTCTATGAAAATACATAAGGGTCTCTGTTTACACACTCTCTGATGTCGACAGAACTGATGAAGTCGACAGAAAACTGTCTGTTTGTCAGTGTCTCTCTTAAACAATGCTTACTTCTCCCTTTAGATAACACACAAGCTGTGATCACACAGATCTGTCTTATTGATATTACTGTATATGTTGCTCACAAGTCTTTCATCTAGAGTCCGAGTCGAGTCTGAAATCAAAACCAGTGCTTGAAGTGGAACAAAAATAGGTGCTTGTGCTCCCAATGTTTGCATATTAGCAGTCAGTTACACTTTATTTCGAGTTTTTTTTTTAAAGTTTGCGGCTCCATCGCTGCAGTAAACTTGAACAACGTTCTTAAATGAATCATTTATAGATCCACGCCTGTCTGTAATTGCAGGGACATCAACTTTACATTTTCACATCCCTAAACATGACAAAACAAAACACACTGTGATTGGTTGTGTTACATGTCAGATTTACGAACAGCTTGCACCAGTGCAAACCCTCTATTGGCATTAAAAAAATCACTGTCAGGAGGTTATTTTTGCGGCTGATCTTATTGCATATGCATTTGTAGGAGTTTCTCTATCAGATGCAGTATTTATGGGAGGAGAGGATTTAAATGAATCACACAAGGTGATTTACAAAGGTTTGTGCTCAACAATTTACTGGTGTTTGTTCCATTATTTACAGCCCCCCAAAAAATTGTCTTAAACCAGACGCTAACTGGTAGATCACAGACTTTTTGCAACATATTACAACATGTTCTCCGTAAGAACTGCCCACTTAGTCTTAAGCAGAATCAGTCCGAGCTGAATCAGTATTTTTCTACCAGTAGATCCCACGCAGAACTTTACACTCCCATTGCGCTCTCACGCTGATTTTCCCTGTTTAATCTCGCCCTATGTTGCATGACCTTGCAAAGTCACTTATAGTCAGTAGGACATCTATAGTCAGTCAAGCATCAAAATAAAGTGTTAGCGTATAATATATACAGTGGATTCAGAAAGACATTTTGTTATGTTGCAACCTTACAATGCTTTTGTTATTTGTTAAAATGTTATTTTAAATGTTAACATTTTCAACATTAACCTTCATAACCTATAAAAAAAAAAAAAGCAAAAAGTTGTGAGATAACTGCAAAATTATTAAAAAAGTATTTCTGGACGAAAACATTTATATCACCCTTTTGCCTGGAAATAATGAATACAAATATGTAAATGTTAAAATCTGCAAGAAATATTTACACGTGGTCTCTAACCTTAATTCTTTCTCAGTGCTGTTGCATCCCTCAACAGTTTATTTCATCACCTGTCATGTTATGATTTTTGTCCTGTATAAGGGTGTGTTCTCCACTGAAACTGCTCTAGAGAGATATTTAAACTGGGCGAGTGCATCTGCACGAGAGTTAAGTGAAAATGTGCCAGAGAAATGTCCATGCGTGGATGACCATGCCTAAGTTTCAATCTCTCCCAAGCAGAAGAATTACAGTCTCCCAGCACTGTAATATAATGTCGAATTGCTGATAGTGCATAGCGGTGAGCACCGGCCAACTTTAAGCACTCGATACAGATAAATAAATAAAAAACATCTTCCTCAATAGTTAAGGTTAAGGCTAGAGTGTTTTTTTCCCTTTCAGGTCAAATCCGAGTCGAGTCTGAAGTCTATTAAAAGGCCACTCGAGTGCCCGTCTCTGACACGCTGAAAATACTAAAATCAGAGTTCAGTATAACAGTTGAAATTCGGAGAAGAACCTGTGAATTTGCAGACATTTAAAAGACACATCTGTTAAATTGTCAGTTTTTAATTGGATTCTTTTAAAGACTCAATTAAATAAATAACTTATTAATAGAGGGTCTAAATGCTTGGTTCACGTTTGTATGTTTGTACAAACTTCACATTTTTATTGTTGCAGGAAAATGGAGCATTAAAGTATGTTTTAACAGTTTAAGGGACTGATGCCGATGTGAGTGTTAAAATCTAGGCATGATCTACAAATGACACACAAATTAAAGACGATAGCCGATCATTTCCATAATGACAACACAATCTACCAGTTAGCATCTGGTTTAAGATTACTTTATTGGGAGGTAAATAATGGCACAAACACCAGTAAATTGACGAGTAGATACCGCGTCTGAAAGAGAAACTCCTACCAATGCATATGCAATAAGATCAGCCGCAAAAATAACCCTGTCCAGGCCTTTCAGCGCTAATTCTTCACTGCGTATCTTAAGTAAATCCTGACAGGGTTTGTGCTGGAGCAAGCTGTTAGTAAATCTGGCCACATATATATTATTACCTGTTATTTTGCATGACTTATTAAAAACAGAAGTCCTAGACATTATATTCTGTATATTATATGTGGGTCCTAAATAATTATGCATGCATTATGCCTGGTGTGATGTTAGAACTTCATGAAGAATGTTACACAAAACAATCATGTTCCTAAAACCTGAATCAATATAGAGTAGGTCACTGAACTAGTTCTGGTTTATTCAGAGTGAATGCAGAGATAGGGACTTGAACAGCCATTGAGTTCAGCAAAAACAGAGAAGAATAAAAAGGGTCTTCGGGTTCATGCCATCTCAACTTCAGTCCTCGGCGTTTCAAAAGGCTGAAACAAGCCGTTCCAAACAACAGCGCTGGCATCGCTCCAGTCCCTCCTCTATGAACTTCAAAAACTTCAAAAGCAGAATCAGACATATTGAAACAGCACACATCCTAAGACACATCGCCGGGATTCTCTCGTTCTCTCCCCACAGCGAGCACTAATGAGGAATCTACGACTGCATTTACACCGCAGGACCTGCTGCACAGATGCAATATTCAGAGAAATTATACTTTTATTCAGCGAGGAACCATTAAATTGATTTTTTTTACAGCACCAATGTTAATTAAACAACAAAAGACAAAATCACTCACTGCTCCTGACTGAGTAACTCTGTAGCTTTAATAAGAATCAGTGTATATTTAATTCATAAAGTTAAGACTATGCAGTGCTGATTATTCAATGTATTGGATAAATGCTACTGTTAAACACCTACGTACTGTAGCTGGACATTTTAAAACACAGTTTATTTAATCTGTATCATATTGTATTTGTACTATAATTTGCATGTTTGTTCTAAAATTTAAAGTGCCCCTCTTATGGCATTGTAAAGGCTCCTAATTTAGTTTTTCAGTCTCCAATAACAGGTGTTCATGCATCAAAGGTAAAAAAAAACTTCTCATAATATACAGTACACATCACCACATTGTTCAATGATTCTCAAACGACTCGACGGATGAATAGTCTCTCTAAATCCCTCCTTTCCACGAGCCTGCTCTGTTCTGATTGGCCAGAAAGCTCAGTCTGTTGTGATTGGTCTACTGTGCACAACACATGTCAGAAGCTAAAAGACAATTACCATTACTAAACTATAAAAAAAATATGTTGGGTCACACTTTAGATTAGGCTCCAAAAATGTCATTATTAACTATGACTTTTTATTTTTTATTTTGCCTAAAAAAATTACTGATTGTTAAATGTTAGTTTACACCCCTACCTAAGTGGTCTGCCATTCTTTTTTCTCTTATGCTTTGTTAGCTTTTAAGGCAACATTTTTAAAAATGGAAATAAGTTTGGCTGTGCTGCTCAGTGACTTGCAAAATACTCTTAAAGCAACATGAAAAGGAACTGTGATATGATATTTTTGCCATATCGCCCACCCCTACATCTTCCATCAAGTCAGTCTGAGGGGAAATACTTCATCACACTGAAGCGCGGGTCTTCGAATAAAACAGCCGTGGTAAAAATAGAGACATCGCCACATATTTATCACAGTCCATTAGCAACATTACAGCACAACTGCATGTGCTCTTCATACAAGACACGAGTCTGCATCAAAACGAGACAAATATCCAAATCTACCTGAAGAAAAACAACTAAAAGAAAATATAAAACATTTCAGTAACACTTTAGGAACACATATTTACATGGGGAACACATTCACTATTAATTATGACTTTTTCCTCAATAAACTTCTTATTTACTGCTTATTAATAGTTAGTAAGGTAGTTTTTGTAGCATTTAGGTTTAGGTATTGGGTATGATTAAGAGATGTAGAATAAGTTCATGCAGAATAAGGCATAAATATGTGCTTTATAAGTACTAATAAAAAGCCAATATCCTAGTAATATGCATGGTATTAAGCAGCTAGTTAATAGTTAATAACTGAACCTTAAAATAAAGTGTTACCAACATTTAATTTTCCATTCGTCTGCTCCATGCATTGTGCTAGAGAGAAACTTCATCTGTAATGCGACTTTGCAGTTGCATAAAACCTATTTCTATGAACAAAACACCTCTGAAATCATCTGAGGGCACAGAATGAGCTGCTGCATGGTGAAAAAAAAAACCCGTTTTTTACACACAAAAATAACGTGTTTTGTCTAGACTGCATAAGAGCCTGAACGCGGTAATATCATTTTAAGTCAGTGGTTCTCAAACCTGTCCTGGAGGACCACCATTTTGTATGTCCCTATATCTGACACACCCATTTCAGATCTCGCAGTCTCTACTTATGAGCTCATGAGTTGAATCAGGTGTGTTAGATGAGGGAGACATACAAAATGTGCAGGGCTGGTGGTCCTCCAGGACAGGTTTGAGAACCACTGTTTTAAATGGTCAGTGTGCAAAGTGATTGCTCAAGATGTTTTGACAAGTACCTAACATAAATTTAACAGCTATATTGTTATAATGTAAGAAATTCCAAAACAGAAAGGGAATAATTTTTGCACAGTGGAAATGCTAACAATTCTAACAGCAAGAGAGCATACAGAGCATACAGTGGTGCTTGAAAGTTTGTGAAGCCCTTGCAGAATCTGAGAAAATGTGAAAACATTTAATAAAATAAGAGATCATACAAAATGCATGTTTTTTTCCTAGTACTGTCCTGAATAAGATATTTTACATAAAAGACAAAAAAATTTCCCTGTTCAAAAGTTTATGAACCCTTGATTTTCAATACTGTGTATCGTTCCCTGGATAATCAACGGCTGTGTTGTTTTGTGATGGTTGCTCTTGAGTCTCTTGTTTGTCCTGAGCAGTTAAACTTGCAGTTGAATTTCCTTCCACTGAGGACAATTGAAGGAATCAAATACAACTATTAAAAAAAAAAAGGTTCAAACATTTACTGACGCTCCAGAAGGGAACATGACGCACTAAGAGCCGTAAAAACTTCATACTCCCACTGTAGGATCTATGGAATCGACTCCTTGACTCTTATTTACTTTACATCACAACAGGGTCAGAAATAAGACAAATTTGCAGTTGTTATACACTTAAATTATTTCCCCTTGACACAAGCCTTAAAATCCCCTAATTGAAACCGCACACTTTTAGCGTGACCGTCCAAATTAGTCTAATTTAGCGATGAGTGGCTATCAACGTTTCTACCTAGCAGTTGCCGATGCTAATTTTACAGAGGAAAAAGTCACAAAAACTGCTGTTGTAGAGTGATGGCGCTAAATGCACATGATTGTCTTAAAAGGTGAGTTAAAGATACTATATTCTAAAATACAGACAATAATCTACACTTTTTTGTGTTTCTTCTTGATGTGCGTTTTTTAATGATTTATGGTTATTGATTATGAACACAAGGTTAGGCACAAATGGAAGACCAAATCTATATTTATTGCATTAATATATCATCAAATAAACTAAAGCTAGCATGTATAATTACAAACTAAAGTTGCTGTGACTGTTTTCTTTTTCTAAAGTAAGCACTCAAATGTGACAGTCTCGGTGACAGCTCTCTGACACACGCGGTGTGTCAGTGTCTGAATTCCTCGCTTTATTTAATTCACTCATTGCTTATAATACACTGCCATGCACTTAATAGGGATTAGAGAATCGGTAAACAAGTGAGCGATTTCGACACAGCGACACTGAAAGTCGATTCCTGTGCTGGAGTCCACCCCGACTCTGGGGCATTCAGAGTCGAGGAATTTACTCTTTTGGAGTTGACTCCTCATCACTAGAAAAGATGCTGCAAAACTGAAGATTTTTCAGGACCAGGGGGATATTTCTGAAGAACGTTCAGAACAAGCAAGAGACTCAAGACCAACCATCCCAAAACATATCCGTGGGTCATCCAGGACACAACACAGTATTAAGATTCAATGGTTCATAAACTTTTGAATGGGGTCATTTTTATAAATGATATATGCATACATCTTTTATCTAAAATATCTTATTCAGGACAGTATGATCCCTCTTATTTTGTTAAAATTATTCACATTCTCAAACTTTCAAACACTGTAAGAGTTTGCATGAACGTGTAAGACAAACAAACCAAGGGTTGAAAGTTTGGCTGGTTAACACGGTCCATTTAAACACTGCTGTTAGATGCACAACTCTGCAGGCAAAAACACTATATAACTGGATATAATAAGTATGTCCAACGTTTTCTGCATGCATAAATTATGTATACTCATGTAAAATGATACTTTACAGAAAATCTCAACTGCTTGACTGCTCGTGTCACCGCAAAATCTAACTATATTAGCAAACAGCTCTAATCTACTAAATGCGACTATGAGGCATGAACATATTATGCACATTACCATTATGATTTTCTGTAAAGCTGCTTTGAAACGATGTGTATTATGAAAAGCACTATACACATTTTACTTTACATGAAAAAGCCTTTTAATCATTGAAAGCTAAATAAATGTATCTGTAAAAGTATTTTGATTAAATTTAATATATTCTATGCATATACATATTTCATAGTATAGCAGATGGATGTGTTTGGTTCTCTTTCAGAGGCTCTCAAAGACAATAAATTCCATATGCTGTCATTAATGTCACAGATCAAAAACACAATCATTTTGAACAAAACAATATCCATTGATGTCAAATGTTATTACTTAATTTTGACCCCATATTGACATAAAGCACAATGTGAATAAAAAACTTTTATTCCCACTTTATATTAGGCGGCCTTAACTACTATGTACTAACATTTAAATTAATAATTTGATACAATGCAGTTATTGTTTACATACATGCTTTTACATTGTACTTAGATTTAAAAAACTTCATGCATGTAATTACATCTGTAATTAATTTCTGTAATTACATTTATAACTACACTGTTGACATTTCCCTTACACCTAACCCTAGCCTTTAACTTACCCATACACCACACCTGTCCTTAACTCTATCTGTATCCCACCTCAATATCAGCAAAAGTGTTTTGAAATACAATATGAACACATTAAGCGTTCATCCAAACAGGACTGTGACATAAACATCTTACATAAGAGACTGTCAGCACTGTAGATGAGGCAGGGGTCGTGACCCTGCACCTGTGATTCGGCTGCTGTACACCTGTGGGTTTTCATTAGGACCGCAGCTGAAAGATCCATCGGATGAGCCGCCCACTTCAATACACGGCTGTGTGAAATGTTCTATACATACAGGAAGCTAAAACCAGATACGGCTTTGTTGCTTCTGATGGAGGATTCGGTCCATGCAGGAATGTGTCAAATCAACATGGACTGGATTTTGAGCTTGGTTAAGGTTGACACGAGCAAATGTGTAAGCATTAGTCCTGAAACACGAGCTTCATGAGTTCAGCCAACATTCTCTCGACATACAGCTCATTTTCTAACAGAAAATTAAATTATGGGGTGGCTGTTAGAGATCTGGGTTGGAGTAAAAACTGGTTTTCACTAAATTAACACATTAATATTTGAAGGGGGTTCTAATGCTTTGATTCTCATGCTAAACATGGCCAAAGTTTCATAAAACTAGTTAGACATTTGATTAATTATTTCTGTGCCAAATACACTCCTTTAGCATTTTTTCGAGTATGGCCCTGTATGACCAGACTGGGTAAACCCCGCCTGATCTGCCAGCGATTTGATTTTGCTCTGCAACTCAGTCTGTAAAACCTGTACATTAATTTCTAATGCTTCTGTTACACTTTTATGGGAACCAATCACAGACTGGCTTATCCACCTGGCATGCTATTGGCGGGTTTAAAATGATGACAGATAGCAAAATGATGGGTAGTTGCCCGTTGATCACTCCTCTTGTGGTCTGACTGGTTGAAGGACTATCCAATTGCATGCAGAGTCATTCAAATAATGCTCGTTTGTCTCGCTTCTTGTGCAGTGAAAAAAAATACACAGCAGACTCCCCAGACCAATGTTCAATTTTAAAATTGAGCTTGGTCTGGTGATAGCCAGACAACTGTATGACATCATAAAGGGTGAAATTGCTTGTATGGGCACTTCTCCCAGATGAGAATCACACACACACACACACACACACACCAACCAGAGAGAGCGCAAGACCAGGCTCATCAACAAGCTTCTGTCTGTAACAGGAGCTGTCGGCGCCAACGTTGTGTTTTTAGATCACGAGATCAACAATGTCAGTAAAGAAGTGTGTTTCTGGTGTGAAGGAAAGATCACCTTGTTCAGCTTCACATATAACCCAGTGTTAAGGGAACAGTGGATGCAGATGGCGTTTCTGGAGTTCTGCATGTGTGTGTGTGTGTGTTCCCGGTCATGACTGTAAACTGCAGGCGGTGAGTGAAACTGAATCAAATGTGTTTTTTGTTGTTGTTGGCAATAGGTGTGTAAGTGCATATAATGTGAACAACAACAACATATAGTGAATAAAAAGTTATCCAGGGATAATGGCATGATGTATTGTGTGTGTGAGTGTCATAGGCGTGTGTGTTTGTGTTTTTGACTCTTTAGCCCTGCCCACTGCACTCCTCCACGAGTGCGGCTGTTCAGAAAGAATCGGTACAGCGTATCTGCCTTTTATAAACCTGATAAAACTAAAGACTCTTCAGAGATATGAAGGATCAACACTACTCTATAGGTAGTCAAGATTAACATAAGATTGGCAGAAACTGTGCGCGTTATGACCCTTTGATAATGTTAATTTATATGCACCAATATTATTATACAGATAGCAATATTTATCAAACTAAACTTTTACTAAAACATTTCAAAATGCCACAGAGTGAATGAATAGTGAATCAATGAATCAGCGTTCTGGTGGAAACAATTCATTAAACCAGACATTTTTTTAATAAAACACTTCATAGGGCCCTAAACATGTAATTTTTGTTAAACTTTTAATCACCTGATTTTAAATTATGTTTCATGATTTAATTTAATTAGACATGCTTGTTGATTACTGACATTTAATTCAAATTGAATTAAAACTTTTTTATTTGAGAAATTAAATTCATTTGAGAAAAAATAAAATGGATTTCACAGGTTCATCTCTCAGTCCTAGCGCTCAAACACATGAAAACACAGGGAGTTATGGTGCTTATGCAAACATCTTTTTCCACTTTTAATGAAAAGGTTTGTGCACGTACCTTTGCAGCCAGGCGTCTGACGGCCTCCTCGCGCCGGTGCTGCAGCTCAGGTGTGCTGGGACAGCTGCCGGTTCGCAGGGTGTTGGTGGCGCTGGGCGGAGGGGTCGGCTGAGGCGGCTGACTCAGAGGCAGATCTGAACTCGGCTCACCTGCACACGCGACATATGAATATTCACATGAGCTCAAACATCACCAGCTGGTGTTATTCTACCAAGACTAAGAGTCAAACATCAATACACAAACAACTCAGACCGTCATTATTGTTTCTTGGAAATAAAAGGTCTGTGTAAACGCACATATTGTACATGCATCACGTCGTAGATTACATGCCTCACAGAAATTTTCTTTCAAGAATTATATACATTGCTAATAAAATTGTTCTGATTGTTCAGCTTGAGATTGAAGTACACTACCTTTCAAAAGTTTGGGGTCAATAATTAATAAGAAATGTATATTTTATTCAGCCAAGGGCACATAAAATTGATCAAAGCAGGTAAGCGTAAAGACATCTATAATGTTACAAAAGATTTGTAAATCAAATAAACGCTTTAATCTTGGAGTAATGATGCTGAAAATTCAGCTTTGATCACAAGGATAAGTTACATTTTACAATATATTCACATAGAACACAGTTATTTTAAATCGTAATAATATTTCAAATTATTACTGATTTTACTGTATTTTTGTTCATATTTATGCAGGTTTGATGAGTGCATAAGACTTGTGTAAACTCTTACATTTAATTCAATGCAACATATGAATTAAATGTAATTTTTTTTTTAGGCAAGACTATCCAGACTCCTGAGCATGTGTGTTCAGGACTCACTTTTTGGAGATGCGCTCGGGCTGTTGGATGCGATCTGTCGCATGCGGCCGCCATGGCAACTGAGGGCCACGAGGCGGGAGATGATGGCGGTTTTGCCGAAACCCACGTTGCCGACAAGGATGGACCCGGAGCTCTCGCCTGATTCGCTGGGCCTCAGGTCATCCTCGAGCTGCTGAAACAGCCAATCGCGGCCCACGAACACAGAGTCAGTGGTGATGCTGGGAACCTCAAACAGCAGCGGCTTGAGCATGATGTCAGTGGGTTTGTACGGAGCAAAGCGAGCTGCAATACACACAACACACAGGTTTAATCACATGCAAACAAATCAGGGGATGCACGTTACATGTACATGCATCCTTATCTTCATGTCTTATTCAAGTCCGAAACTGACCAGACCTTAGAAGCATGGATAATACTTCACAAAAAACTATTTTCCTGCAGCTAACTTACTCAGGGGCAGTATTTTTATTTATTTATTATTGTGCATGATACAAAATAAGCATAGAAAAGAACACAATGATACACATAATACAGCACTGTGACATTATATTATGAACTTTTATCACTTTTAGTAGCTGCTTGTGTGAATATGAATGGCATACAGTGGCAGAAAACTGGATATCCATGATATCCATGCGTCACTGATATGATGATATTAGTGCTATATATGAACTTTTATCAGTGTTTCTCAACCATTTGGGCACCTTTGACATAAAATAAAGATGTCAAGTGCTTGGAAAGGCTGTTTGAGCAGCTATTATCTCTTTCCCCTTCAGCGTTTTTGAAAAATGTAGCTAGCCACCGCCAGCGTTTTTGATCATTTACACAGAAGTTTAATGGCCCCTTGAATATTTTTGTTCTATGAATATCGTAATATATCAAAAGAAAGAACAAAAAACAAAAAGAAACCCTGTTTTATTCTAGCTTCATGCATTCTTTTTTAATCAACGCTTGAATGTTGGTATGGTACATAAAAAAGCTACATTTTGAACAAAAAGCTGAGAAAATCGCATTTTTGTCAAAGACTACATCTGGAGTGGATTCAGAGCGATGATCAAAACACAGATGGAGAAGATGGAGTCCATCAACAGAAGCTTCACAGTCCTGTAGCTCGCTTTTATTTGTATCAGCAGCTAATTTCAAGATCAAAGCCCGCAACAGGAGAAAGGCAGTTACATTAAGGCAGATTACTGAGCACTATACGTTGTAAACACTCCACTTAAAGAACTTCAAGAAGAAAAAAGCTCTGGACACGGTCATATTATGATCACACTGATGTTGCTTCCTTTTTTAACAAGAATATTTTAGAGACGTTCAGGAAAAACACCTGTGAAATCTAAAAAAAACTTGATAATAGGCATGTGCCCGAAAAATAAAATAAAGAAATAATGAAATGAAATAAAACAAAACATAATTATGCTGCTGGTAGAGCTGATTCCGGATAAATTGAGAATCACAATTTTTTTGTGCTAAAAATAGAGATCAAGTTTCTCCCACGAGTCAGAATAGACAACTAAATAAAATAACAAAATAATAGTCATTTATTAGAGGTTCTGACAAAATTGTAATTGTTGCATTACTAGATAAATCAGTGTTTTTTCAATGACACACACTTTTAACAGTCCACCTACTGGTATAAGAATGTAATCGATACAACCTTTATTTGAAGCATCAAGTTGCTTATAAAACTTGAAAACCTTATCACTACCGTAGACATCGGTGATTATATCTAAAATATAAACTTTTATCCCAGTACTTATGACTTAATGCCACCGTGTGGTTTTGAAGCAGTTTCATACAAACTGCACTGTCTGAGTCAGAAAACACAGATTGTAATGTTCTCTGTAATCGTACTTTTTTAGGTTTATATACCTGGAAAAGGTTTAACACACAGTGAATTCGTGGTCATTTGGTCATGCATGGGTGTTTGATACGTGATTGCGATCTTTTAACGATTCATCGTGCTGGTCATGCTCAAGTAATTCTTCAGTGAAATACTGATATTTACAAAGAGTGATATTAATATACATATACTATGTGTGTGCATGTCAGCACTGCATTCTCAGATGAAATTGAGACTTTTTGGAATCCAGCACCTGCACACGAACACACACTCAACCCTCACACACCTGATACAGTACAGTCCCTGACAAAAGTCGTGTCACTTGTGTACAAATTGACCTAAAGTGCCACTGA
The DNA here is from genome assembly GCF_024679245.1 of Pseudorasbora parva. NCBI lineage: Eukaryota > Metazoa > Chordata > Actinopteri > Cypriniformes > Gobionidae > Pseudorasbora > Pseudorasbora parva. The sequence continues at coordinate 49,110,015 of NC_090176.1, forward strand.
AATATATTTCTAATCAAGACTTTTTTACAAGAAATGGCTCATTTTAATCCCACCAGCTTTTTTGATAATGTTTCAGTGAAAAACTAAACTTTCAAAAAGTATTCTAATATTCACAGCTTGGTAAAGCCCATTGAGTCAATTTTTGCAAAGACATAAGTGTTGTCGCCTTGTCATATGAGCTTCACCTGTGACTAATAATGGATCAATTAGGTCTCAAGTGTGTATAAAAAGAACCCCAGTACGCTAGACCTTCACATCAACTGCAACTAGACCTCTGCAAACATGCCTAAGATTCACCCTGAGACTAAAGTTTTGATTATCAAGAGGCTGAAGACCAGATCCACTGCTGATGTGGCAGACACCTTCAATGTGTCTCAGCGTCAAGTACAGAGGATAAAAAAAAGATTTGAAGAGACTGGATACGTTTTTGACAAGCCCAGGTCAGGCAGACCTCGCAAGACAACTGCTCGAGAGGACCGTTTGTTGGCTTGAAAATCCAAGGCCAGCCCATTTTCCACTGCAGCAGAGCTCCACGAGACCTAGTCACCTGAAGTCCCTGTGTCAACCAGAACAGTTTGTCGGAATCTGTCTCGAAATGGCCTCCATGGTCGAATCAGCTCCCAGAAGCCAGCACTAAACAAAAGACAATTGAAAAACCGTGTGGCATTTGCCAAGGCCCACAGCCTGCTAAAAGGATGGACGCTGGAAAAGTGGCAGAAGGTGGATTTTTCAGATGAATCTTCTGTTGAATTACACCGCAGTCGCCGCAAATATTGCAGGAGACCTACTGGAGCCAGAATGGATCCGAGATTCACCCAGAAAACAGTGAAGTTTGGTGGCGGAAAAATCATGGTCTGGGGTTACATCCAGTATGGGGGTGTGCGAGAGATCTGCAGGGTGGAAGGCAACATCAATAGTCTAAAATACCAAGAAATCTTAGCTACCTATTATATTCCCAACCATAAAAGAGGCCAAATTCTGCAGCAGGACGGTGCTCCATCGCATACTTCCATCTCCACATCAAAGTTCCTCAAGGCGAAGAAGATCAAGATGCTCCAGGATTGCCCAGCCCAGTCACCAGACATGAACATCACTGAGCATATGTGGGGTAGGATGAAAGAGGATGCATGGAAGACGAAACCAAAGAATATTGATGAACTCTGGGAGGCATGCAAGACTGCTTTCTTAGCTATTCCTGATGACTTCATCAATAAATTGTATGAATCCTTGCCAAACCGCATGGATGCAGTCCTTCAAGCTCATGGAAGTCATACAAGATATTAAATTTGAATCTCACAGCACCAAAACTTAATTTGCTGACATATTTTTGTATTTGCAGTAAATTTGTTCAATTTCTGTATAGGCGACAAAACTTTTGTCTTGCCCAAATTTGACCTTTCTGTCTTGATTAAATGATAAAAAAAATTCTGTGAATTTTTTTTATTTCAGTGCATTAAACATCATTTGGGAGGGTTTTAGCCTTACATATGAGCTATTTCTAACACCAATTAATTAATTAAAAGTCAGGTTAATATCAGGTATTTCTAGAAAATAGATAAGCGACAAGACTTTTGTCAGGGACTGTACATTGCCTGTAGAAACTGGAATAAAAAACACTCGAGGCGAATCCTGCCCCCATCAGAGGTAAAGAATCTCTGCTCCCATTGGCTGTGATTGAATCAAACCTTGGATGTCTGTCATTATTCATCAGAACATTCAACAGGGTCAGAATAGCAGCTGAACACTGACACAAACACACACACACACACACACACACACACACACACACACACACACACACACACACACACACACACACACACACACACACACACACACACACACACACACACACACACACACACACACACACACACACACACACAGCAGCTCCTGCAGAACACACATTAGCTCGACCCTCAGGGTACACAAGCGTTTATATAAGAGAAAGAGACAAACAGATGGACTGAGAGGAAAAACATGTGTATTTAACGATGTTCCCTTGCATTATTAATGGACTTAACTATTTAAGACACTTCCTTTTGTGCATGGAGAGCGTTTCCTTATTCACATCCAAGTCCTGAGTGGGTTAACAGATCTATACGGAAAAGTTTTTATCAAAAGACCATCCAACAGTTTCAGACTGCCAGTGTGGTCAAGAACATATTTGGGTCAAATTTTATTTTACAATTTAAAAAATAAATAAATAAACAGACTAAAATGTCGAGGTGCAACCATCAGCATATCAGATATAGCATAAAAAAGCCAGAAACTGGTTTTGATTAATTAACTGCACGAAGGCACTGAGTTGTGTAATCTACAGAAAATATTATGTATAAACATAATATATGATGTTTATATAATGTACAGCCCGACTGATATGGGTTTTTGGGGGCCGATACCAATATTATGGAGCAAAAAAAGTCAGATAGTAATATATCATCTGTTATTCTTTGTATATAATATTATATACATACATTATTTATAAATACAACAGAACAAACATACAAATGAAAAAGTTATTTTCATGTTTTTCTTGTAAGTCTAAACAAGATTTCCAGGTAGAGGGCGCTATTAAACATCTCTCGAACGAGTAAAGAGTCTCCTGATCAAAACACAGGCGAAGAAACAGCAGAAACCAGCAATCTTATATAAGCAGAGGCATATGTAAAATAATGTGATCATCAACATTAAACAGCATCTAAATCAAAACTACGTTCATCGTTCTAAATCCCATCTGTATGAAAGTTAGTCGCGATTTTCTTAGCTTTTTTCATGAAACTTATATACATGAAGCTTCCTTTAGATATATTTGCATGTTCAGATATCCATACAAGATATTATGTTGGCCAAGAAAATTGTGAAAATTACCAATAACGCTGGTGGTGATGGCAAATTTCATGTTTACGTTCACTTATGTAGTTCACTTATGTTCACAAAGACTATGTTTACGATGATACTCGACAAGAAAGGTATTTTTACATAATTTTGTGTGAATATTCACGCGCTGTAAGATGCGTGGGCACGTGTTCATATCGCGGCATATACGACAATGCCGACATAACTGCGACTGCAGTGACATATCATTCAATAAAATCAGTAGACCGATAAATCAGTCGGGCTCTAATATTATGTACATTACGTTATCAGGGTTTGAAATTAACACCTGCCAAATGTGGGTAAAAATCAACTGTGGCGGGTAATGCAGTAAAATCCCTAGCCAATCTGGCGGGTTACTAATTATTGTTTAATCACTTTGCTGGGGAAGTTAATGCAAGCCAAATCTGCGCAGATTTAGAGCAAATACTTAACTCATGAGTCATCATGCAGGGTATTTGCACAGAATCTGCGCATATCTAGCTTACTCTAACATACACGTAACTACGCAAAAAAATAATAATTTCACAGCGCGCTTGTCCCTTTGCATTGAAGATAAACAAAACAATGTGGTGATACTTGAAAAACAGCACTTCCTCACTACAATTTTAGCAGACCATGGCTTATCCTGAGAGCACAGGTTTGCTTTGTTCCATGTGGTTTCATGTTCTTTGACTCTATCGATCTGTCCACCTAAAATACATTTTTGGTGGAAAGGATGAGGATGAAATAGGAAGGAAAGAGATGGCTGGATGACAGGATTTTCTTTTAATAAGAATTTACTGTATGAGATCCAATTTATATTATATATAAGCTAGAGGTGTGCGATACATATTGTCTGCGATAATATCGTAACTGCAGGTTAATAATTTGTCACCTCTGAGCTGCAGTAAATAGTCTGTGTAAATGATCTACATGTCACTTCAGATGCAGCTTCTGTGTTTCTTCTGCACTGCAAAGATCAATTTTGTTGATATTTATTTCATTTGATTGGTAACAGCCCTATTGTGTCTTATTATTATAATACCTTTGTATTAAATTTATTAAATTGACACAAAATATATAAACTGTGACATACTTAATCTGGTTTATTTCTTTCTTCTTTTTCAGCCAGTAGAAGTTCTGAATGGCCAGTAAAATTTAGTAGCCCAATTGAGTGGCTGAATAAGTTGAGAGTGAATAAGTTAATTTCAAACCCTGTACATTATGCATTTGAACTGTTGTTCAATAAAACCATATGATTACTTGCTTTTGATACTTTATTTGAACCAATTATTATTGCCTCATTGTTATTATACATGTATCAAGTCATTTTAAAGGCTATTGTTTGCTTAGGTTGATTGTATTACCACAAAATTAAAAATGAATCGGCAAAATAGTTGACAGATTACTCAATTGCAAAAATAATCGATAGTGACATCCCTACTAGCTAGTTAACTTTAATGCATGCGTTTTTGGACTCATATAAAACATGATCAACATAGTAATCTATAAAATAAAATAAAAGTTATATTGTTTGTTAAAATCTGTATCAGTGCATCCTAAGGTGCAAGTTATGAAAATATATATAAAAAATTGCAGGTATACTTTTTTTTTTGGGATCAACTTTTGGTGAACCGCCGCCTCAATGTGTACGCTGCTTCTGTAGCCCTGCCCACCGACTCATGGAGCTAAACTGATTGCGTTATCGAGCAATAAACACGCTGAAGATAGCAAGATAATCGTTTGTAAACAAGACTACAGGTCGAGCTGGATTTGCAGACAGTGAGATTAAAACACACTGCTGTGCCTTCTATATTGGATCCGACAGGAATGGTACAACACACTTATGAGTAAAACATGTTTTTTATTTATTTTATTTTTTTATGTGATAGTAGCTATTTCATTGTTACAGATCGTATTGATTATGTGTACGTGACGTGTCTAACAGAGCATACAGCACGCTGTCACAGGCTGGAGAAATCCTAATTTGTTGGTTTATTGCGAGATCAGACTCCAAGGGCTGGCAAATCCCAACGTCCCGGGGCTGTGTGTTTTCCAGACGGGCTACCAAAACGTAAGCCTGTCGGCAGGTCGGTGAATCTTAAATAGTAAAATAACATTAATTGATTTACGTTGTGTCTCAAGAGCGTGCGTGTGTGTGTGTGGCTCATGGTTATATTCACCGATTGGGCAGGCCAAGTAATACAAAAATAAATCAATCACGGGTGGATGAGAGATAAATCAATGTGTTTGTCTGATGAATACGTTTTGAGACTGAGCCCCGTCAGATAATTATTCCAGCCACTTTCAAAACAATTATTCCCTCATGTCAACTGACAGGGGAGCTAAAGCTTATTGAATATGCAAATCTTATCCAATCATAGCCGTGGCCGTTTACTTCTAAGGGTGTGTTCAACCGAAAAAAGAAAAAAAAAAACACTAAGTCCTGGTCCGCTTAGCGCTCACACTGGCATTTTTAACAGCGAACCTAAAGTTACCGAACCAAAGGCATAGGGATACGGTCACAATCTGATTGGTCAACTTTTATGACGTATATTTCGCGACGGAGCTCGCTTACTGAACATTAAAAACAATGCTGTGTGCTGGATAAACGTGACCATTTTATGCATGTTCATATGGTTTTATTTTTACCGGCTGAGAACTCACAAAAAGCTCATAAAATGTTCAAAACAGCAGCAGGATTTCCTCTGTTGTATGCAGAAATGAAGATCTGCTGCAAAGAGACGGCAGTTCCGTCGCCTGTCCCGACTAATGAGGGCAACACAGGTCCTTTGATGAGAAGAACCAGGCATGCTTTTTGTGCGTTTTTTTCTAGCATTTTCGAAACATGCTCGTCGGACCAAATATTGATTAGGCATTTTACCTCCTTGTTGCTCCACATTTGCCTACTCATTTTGGATACACCGATCTTTCCGCGTTGTCAAATCAGCTGACTTGTAGCGTCACATCTGAGGCCTGTTGCATGAAGCTAGCTGAACAAACTGAGTTTCAGGGTAGGTTTAGAGTTGACAAATCCAGATAAATCCAGCCTGGTTCAACTGTTTCTCAAAGCTCGGTATAAACGTTCTCTGTCAATTCAGGGTTAAAGGAAGTGTATGTAAGATTGTGGCCAAAACTGTTACTGCAATCACTGCCCCCTCTCCCCCTCCCCCTGACTGGAGGTTGCCAGATTGGCTGCAGGATCAGCAGGAACGTTTGTAGATCTGCAGCTGTGGTAACTAGAGCAGATCTGGCAACCCGAATGTTGAAACACTACTGACTTCGTGATTGGTCGATAGGTGGAAGGAGGAGCTAGTCATGTCAATATCAACATCAGTTGAGGGCTGCAACAACAACTTTTAAATGACAATATCCTGGCCAGACTATTGTTGTCAGTGATATAAGTATTTGAAATTAACATGATTTCTTAATGTCTAGTGACATATCAGGGCCATTTTATGATTAATTGAAATACATTTCTTACATACAGTTCCTTTAATCCAGAGTTTGCGATCAACTCTCAAGTGCGTGCACCTGAAACTGTGACACGTGCAACAAATAGCCAATCACAGCGTCCGTTTGATTCACTTCAAAACTAAAAATCATGAACCATAAATACTGTATATTTTTCCATGAAGAAAATTAAGCCCCAAATTCTCCTTTTCTATGACAATTTAAATGTTTTTTTGTTTTTTTTTGTTTTTAGACATAATATGCATGAATTTGGGTTGAAAATAAGAATAATTGCCATGCAAATTATGACCGAAAAAATAATTGTCCTAATTAATGGGCTTCATTTTTTAATGCTTTTTCTTTTGATTTTAGGGTAAAAACGTTCATAATAAGTTTCATGACATTCTTAAAGAAGTAAAGAGAAAGCCCAAGCGCACAGAACAATTGCATGATGGGATTGTGACTGTACCTTTGTCGTGTGGAGCTCTGCCCCCGGTGTTGTGCCAGGGCAGGCGGATGGACGTGCGCAGGGGGGTGTTTCGCTGTTCATCAAGATAGCTCAGATCCTCCAGCTTAGTGGAGCTTGTTGCTGAAAAAGACAGAATTGCAAAGGTTTTACTCCATCCAACATTAAGCATGTTTAGATGCACAACAAAACACTTATAATAACTCCCAAAAATCAGCTTATTGAATTAATCCATCGCCCGGTTTATATACAAACCAATATCCCAGCAATGCAAGTAAACAGTGTTTACAAGACTTTATTAATAAATCAAATTATTTCTCCATAGTAACATCAAAACCTAACCATTTGTGCATCCATCTCTGAGTATTTCATATGTCAGTCGTGTTGTTAAAGAGTATTTCAAAATGTCAATGAGACTCATATTCTCCTCTCCTGCAGTTACCGATGCAATATTTTAACTGTACCACTTCTGCACGAGATGAGAACACATTTCGATAACTTCTTGGGTCAGGAAAAGAGGAGTTTGCAAATATATTTCCTCCTCCCCTACTGCCAAACACATGCTTCCCTGTCATGCAAAAATCTAGCTGTTTGTCAGTTTATGCTTAAGTTGTTTAAGACCATACTCAGATAAAGGAAAACAGGTTAATGCATTTACATGACCATGTGCATTGTCGACTTATTAAGCGTAATCAGGTTAAGAAAGTGCATGTAAAAACGCTAATTAGACATTGGCGCTATAAAAAAAGCAAGAATAAGGGTTGGGTATCGTTTTTTTGTTTGTTTACGATACCAGTGCCAAACCGATACTTTTAAAACGGTACCAGTGTCTAATACTTTTTTAAGAGCCACAAAACGACAGTGATTAACATTAAAGGATGGATTTTTATTTAAAAAAATAATAATAATTATTATTATATAAATTGAACAATTTATTAAAAGTTTAAAGTACACTTAAATATGTAAACATAAAAAAATACAAAACACAACAAATTCACAATAAACCCTAAGCCACCTAACCCAACTACAAGAACTAAATAACAGTTACACTACTAATAATAACAGCAAAATAGTCCGTGTTCGTGATATGCTACAAAACAGCTTCAAGTTTAAGGATTTGTTTAGCAGAAATATGACCATATAGAGCCTCCTCTGGCCAAATATTTTAGAACGCATCACCTTATTTCAATGGCGACGAGTGCTGTTTAACAGATGTATCGCTTTTAAATTTATTTTTAATCACAAACTTGTTAACTATGTCATGAACTGATATCTGATAACTTGATTTTCAAATAGTGAATGTGTTTTTTCATTTAAAACCCTTTATAATGATCATGTTAGTCAATCTATAAAGCGCAATGGGTACCGCCATGTTAGTTTGTGCTGCGATTCAAAGAATCGGATCTGTCAGATTTACATCACGTCTATAAGTAAAGAATAGAGTAAACTATATAGTTAATTATACAATGAGTATCTGATTTGAATAAAACGTAGTCAAATTATAACTTAAAAGGATTGTTATAGCCTGATGCATGACTAGTTATAGATGTACGTTATAGTCTGTGAGTACACCAGTGTGTGTGTGTGTTTTTTGCTAGCACTTATTCGCATTTAATTGTCTGAAACCTAAAATAAACATTATGTGACTTAACAGTTGCTGAATAGTCACTGAATAGTTGTGATATGTGAAAAGCGCCTTCAAATGCCTTCACCAAAATCTGTGTTCTGATTCGGTCCGCTTACACACCAGTTATAAAGGAGCCCGGTACCCAAGCCTAGCAAATATATGAATCAGACACCCATTACAGTTATCCTCAGATTCAAGGCTGGGTTAAAGGTCGCTGACCACAGCATTGGCATTGACCTGTGTGACATAAACGTGGAACCGTGCAGGGAGAAAGATGACATCATCCTCAATGCAAATCCCGAGCAGCATCCATAATAAACACTGTAAAGAATGAATGGATGAACAGAACCAGGTCACTGAACACACAGACACACACACTGAACAATCAAAGACATTTTAAAAGGGTTATGACCCGCTTAAAAGTACCCTTATGACCATTTGAGAGCTTTATTTCTACAATGCAAAAGTTAAATTGGGAAATTTCAGAGCACGGCCTCTAATGTGCATTCATGCATCGCTGTCTGAAACTAAAACACCAGCAACCTGTTCACACAATTCACAACCTGCTCTGTAACTACTTTCCACGCTCGCATCGAAGCTCTTGGTACTCACAGACTGCATGTGGACGCGTTCTTCAGGCAAAGACAGACGCGGCCCCGCAAACCTCTCTCTCTCTCTCTCTCTCCTCAGGACGCCTCCATGCTCACCCACAGCATTCAACTGGTGAAGGGAACCGCAGCCCGAGTCACTGCATCGCCGAACGCATCCACAAAGCATCAGAGAGAAATCGCTGCCGCACCTCTCCGCTCCGCAAGCCAAATGAAAGAATGGATGGAAAATAGGAGCGGGATGAAACAGTGGTGGTCTCTCTCTATCTCTCCTCTCCTACAGAGCGCCTGATTACAGTTTGTAGCGGGCAGCCGGGGGAGAAATAATCTATGATCCTTCCCGGAGAAAGAAAGCTAATAAAACAGAGCTGAAGGAGAACAGGACAGACAGGCGAAGAACTGAATGAAGAGAGGAGGGAGCCGTCATTGAGGAGACGGGTGATGGAGAGAGAGAGAGTGAGCGAGCGCAGTAAACCCCAGTTTTAAACAGCCTCACTGATCAAAATGATTCTGTGATGGAAATACTACAGAACTAATGTAATTTCTACCGAAACAAGCATGTTCTTAAGACGTAATTAAAGAATGAAAGAAATTAAAGTGTACATATTAACATATACTTAAAAACACTTACTCAACTTTTTGCATTTTTCACTGTTTCACAGCTGTATATACACTGTTTTATCATTGCTTTTATTGTTAGGTTTAGTAACTTGCTGTTTTGTGACATCTGGAGTTCATTTTCTACTCTACTGCTCAAAAATTATCCATCGAATGCTTCCGTTATTGTTTATTGTGTACCAAGTGTTGAGGTTTCTGTGTTCGGGTGGGTACCACATTACTTTTACTATATATGTTGTCTACACAATATCTACTGAATTATTATGGTCTAAGTAAAACATACATTTTTTGTCAAGTAACTATCTCACTGCTTTTAAAGAAAAACAGAAATCCACTAGAATGTGGTTTGTATCGTCCCATTTCTTTGATAAATTGTTTCTACAAAATTCTTGCCAAACTTCTGTCTAACCATCTTTAAAATATTATGTGTCAAATAATTTCACAGGATCAAACTGGATTTATTCAGGAAATATATTCCTTTTCTAATGTAAGGCGTCTTTTTAATATATTTTACTCCCCTCATTCAGAAAGTCCAGAGGTGGTACTGTCACTTGACGCTGAAAAAGCATTTGGCCATTTTGAATGGAACTATCTTTTTAAGGCCTTAGAGAAGTTTGGATTTGGTCCTTCTTTTATTTCTTGGATTAAAATTTTATTTGCAGCCTCTAAAGCTTAAGTATTTACCAATAATGTCTATTCAGAGCATTTCAGACAACAATGTGGCACAAGACAAGGTTGTCCCCTCTCTCCATTGCTATTTGCCCGACGATCCAGTTCACAGTTTTGTGGTATCACCCGTTCCGCTATAGTGCATAAGGTTTCTTTGTATGTGGATGGCCTTGTTTTATTTTTTATCTAACCCTCTTTTTTAAATTCCTCAAATTCTCTCTATTCTTTAGTAGCTTTAGTAGATTCTCAGGTCAAACATACACTTTAAAAGCATGGTTTAATTCAGTCATAATGTTTTGA